>NW_021146215.1:1314-25000 GCF_002837175.3 Physeter macrocephalus
CTGAGCTCTAGAGCCCGTGAGCCACAACTACTGAGCCTGCAAGCCCCAACTACTGAAGCCTGTGCACCTAGAGCCCATGCTCCGCAACAAGAGAAGCCACCGTAGTGAGAAGCCCGCGCACGGCAATGAAGAGTGGCCCCTCTTGCCGCAACTAGAGAAAGCCCGCGCGCAGCAACGAAGACCCAATGCAGCCAATAAATAAATAAATAAAATTAAAAAAAAAAAAAAGAGTGAAGCTACTCTGGCAGCTCAGGAAAGGAAATCCCCTGGAGTCCAAAAGTAGAGAGGAAACTGAAAACCAGTGTAATCAAGAGCTGAGGACTCAACTAGTTGCCCTGAATAGGGCTTGTGATTTACTTTAGAATCTTATACTCATCTAAACCATCATACAAAAATTAGAGCACAATAAAGACCTCTCTGATCAAAAATGGAAAACTTCTGGGACTTCCCTGGTGGTCCAGTGCGGAAGACTCCGTGCTCCCAGTGCACGAGGCCTGGGTTCGATCCCTGGTTGGGGAACTAGATCCCGCATGCATGCCGCAACTAAGGAGTCCACATGCCACAACTGGGAAGCCCGCATGTGGCAACTATGAGCCCACGTGCTGCAACAAAGGATCCCACGTGCTGCAACTAAAGACCCGGCACAGCCTAAATAAATAAATAAATGAAAATGGAAAACTTCCTATGAATGAGGGAATTATTAAAAGATGTACTTTAACTAAAATATTGGACAACAACATGTAAGACCTGAAGGGTTATTGATTGAAAGCATTCTTATGGTACTTGTATCATTCGGGTTGATTCATTTTAGACATTGAGTATTTATTTGTGCTAAAATCTTAAGGGGACCAAAAATAGACTGTAAATAGAAGGTATAACTTTCAAGCTAGCACAGGGAAAAAAGGAGGGAGGAGGGGTTGATTAACTCAACAGAAAGGAGGAAAGGAAGAAAAAAAGCATAGAAAAAGTGGACTACTTAGAAAACATAAAATAAAATGATAGCCATAAATCTAAGTATATCAGCAATCACAATAGTGATAAATTGATTAAACTCTCTAGGTAAAAGGCAGGGATTATCAGACTGGACTTTTTTAAAAAAGGAAACAAAATCCAGTTTTAAGACACACACCTAAAACATAAGAACATAAGAAGTTGAAAGTAAAAGGAAAGAAAGCAATATATCTGGAAAACACTTGTTAGCCTAGTAACGAACAAAGGACAAAATAGTTTTGTTTGTTTTTTTTTTTTGTGGTACGCGGGCCTCTCACTGTTGTGGCCTCTCCCATTGTGGAGCACAGGCTCCGGACGCGCAGGCTCAGCGGCCATGGCTCACAGGCCTAGACGCTCCGCGGCATGTGGGATCTTCCCGGACCAGGGAACAAACCAATGTCCCCTGCATCAGCAGGCAGACTCAACCACTGCACCACCAGGGAAGCCCAACAAAATAGTTTTTAAGACAAAAAGAATTCCTGAGCATAAAAGGTCACTACAAAGTGATAAAAGGGATGTTTTACTAGGAATACATAACAAATCTAAATATACACATTTAATAAATATCACCAAAATATAAAAAGAATTGACAGAATTATAAAGAAAAATAGACAAGTTCACAGCATAGTATGAAAATATAAATTCCCTTTGCCAGTAATCAATAAATCTGGCAATAAAAATTAGTAAATATAGAGAAGATTTAAACCTATCAATGAGCTTAATTAATAGACATATATAGAATCCTACACATTTTTTCAAGTGAATGTGAAACGTTCACCTAAATTGATCATCCTTTAGGGCATGAAGCAAGTCTCAACAAATTTCAAACAACTGCTATCATACACATCACAATGAAGTTAGAAATTAGTAAAAAAACAAACAAACAAAAAACATACATTTGGAAATTTTAAAGCATAAATAATTAATAAAATAAAAAATCTAATAACATAGCAAAATAAGAAAGTCATAATGGAGATTTTAAAATACTTATAACTGAATGAAACTGAAAATACTATATCAAAATTGTGGAATGTCCCTCTGTCAATATCTAGAAGGAAATATATAGCTTAAACGCTCACTTTGAAAATGAAAAAAGACTCAAATCAATAGACTGTGTTCAACGCAGGAAGTTAAACAACAGAGTAAATCCCTAAAAAATTGAAGGAAAAAAATTATAAAGAGAAAATAATAACGAAAATAGAAGCAATCAAGAGAACTTCAATGAGCTCTGCCCATCATCCACCCATCTACCTGCACCTGTGTCCATACATTCTGACTTCCCTATTTCTGTGGGTAAACTGCCCGTGCTCTTACCTATGGCCAACCCTTCCACTTATTTACTAGATCCCACCCCCTTTGCTATACCAGATTATCCCCCTTCTCCTGCATCATTAATTTTCCCCTGTCTACTGGACAATTCCTGTCAGCATACACACACAGAGTAATTTCCCCCACCTTAAAAACAAAGCAAACATATAACCCTCTTGATCCCATATCCCCCTCCACTATCATCCCATTTCTCAGCTCCCTTCTACAGCAAAGTTCCTCAAGAGTCATCTAGGCCAGCTATCCCAAATTGCTCTTCTCCTAACCTCTCTGAAACCCACACTAATCAAACTTTCAAGGCAATGCTCTACAAAACTCCTCTTGTCAGGATCTCCAATGATGAGCATGTTACTAAATAGTCCATTCTCATTTCTCACCTGACTTGATCTCTCTGCAACATTTGACACCAATGATCTCCCCCACCTCCTTGAAACCTATTGTGGGACACAACACTCTGTTAGTTTTACTCCTAGCTCATTGATTGCTCCTTCTTGGTCTAATTTGCCTGTTCCTATCTTCTCAATGGTTAAAGGTTGAAGTGCCCTAGAGCTCAGTCTTTGGACCCCTGCTTTTTTTTTAAGTTGTTTCCACTTTTTATTTATTTATTTGGCTGTGTCAGGTCTTAGTTGTGGCATGCGGTCTCAGTAGTTGTGGCACGCAGGCTCTCTAGTTGTGGCGCACAGGCTTAGTTGCCCTGTGGCATGTGGGATCTTAGTTCCCTGACCAGGGGTCGAACCCATGTCCCTTGCATTGGAAGGCAGATTCTTAACCACTGGACCACCAGGGAAGTCCCCCTGATTTTTTCTATCTGTACTTATTTACTTAGTGATCTCATCCTTTCCCATGGCTTTCACTTTATACACTCACTTGTACACTGATGAATCTCAAATTTATGTCTCCAGCCCAACCCTCTCCCAACTCATATATCCAGTTACCTATTCAACATCTTCACTTGGATGTCTAATAGGCATCTCCAACCTAACACATATACAACTGAACTCCTAATCTCCTCCTCCACCAACCATCACTCTACACGCAGTCCTTCCCCACCTTGTTAAATGGCTGCTCCATCCCTCCAGTTTCTCAAATCAAAAAAAGTAAGAGTTATCCTGACCCCTCCTCCCTTTCTCTCATGGCCTACATCCAATCTATCCACAAATCCTAAGGTTTCTTCCTTCAAAAAAGAAACACACACACACACACACACACACACACACACACACACACATATACTACTTCTCACCATTCCTACCACCATCACTCAGGTCCAAACCACTCATGTCTCTCACCTGGATTACTGCAACAGCTTCTTAATTCGTCTCCCTGCTTTCACCTTTGCTGCCTATCGTCACTTCTCAACACAGCAGCCGGAGCCCTCCTTTTAAATCTTAAGTCATATTGTCTTATTTCTAATGACTTCCCACCTTCCCCAAATAAAAGGCAGAGTCCCAGCCTTTTACCCAGCCTTTTGACTGATGAGGATTCTACCCATCTCCCTGCGCTGCTCGCCTCTAATTTCATCTCCTTTGCCTTCTCACTTGTTCACTCTGCTTCAACCTCACAGGCCTCCTGGCTGCTACTCCAACTTGCCAGGTACACCCCCACCTCAGGGCTTTTGCACTTGCCTTTCCCCCTTTTTGGAACACTCTTCCCCCAGATATATGGTCCATTCCCTCACCTCCCGTAAATTCTGTGCAAATATCAATCTTCTTAACTAGGTGATTCCTGATCACAGCATATGCAATTACAACCCCCATCCTCAACATGACCAATTCCCCTTCCTGTCATATTTCTCCAAAGCACTTATCACCTTTTGATATAGCATATATTTCATTTGTTATTAGCCCTCTCCCCTGACTAGAATGTCGGCTTCATGAAAACAGAAATTTTCGTATGTTTTGTTCACCGTGGAATCTCTAGCACATAGACCAACAGTGCTTGGTGTGTGGTAGGTGCTCACAGAGGTTTGTTAAATAATTAAATAAATGGCAAAATGTTGTAAGTATTCCCCGACAAAAGCTTCTATTTCACATTGTACTGAGGTCTTAGCCAGTGCATTTAAGACAAGAAAATAAAAAGGTTGAGGAAAAAGAGAGTGAGAGGGAGAAATCATCGTGCAGAGAAAAGCAGAGATGTACACAGAATAGCTGCCTAGACTTCTAGCAGCTTGCTCCTTCCTGGTTCTAGTCCCCTTTAGGTTCTGAAAGACTCTTGTATCAGGCCAAGAAATTCTCTGTTTCACTTATGCCAGTTCAACTGGGTTCTGTTCCTTGCAATCAAAATCATTTTTTTTTTTTTCAAATTAGGTTGGCCAAAAAGTTCGTTTGGGTTTTTCCGTAAGATGGCATGGCAAAACCCGAACGAACTTTTTGGCCAACCCAATACTAAAATAGTGCCAAGCCTGCTCCATGTACTTTGGGGGAATGAGGGAGGGGATGTGCAGGCAGAAATTCATAGCCCCTGCCCTTGAGGGGCATACTTGAGGGTAAAGATGTAGCAATGGCAATGAGTCAACTGAATAAAGGATCCGCAGTGAGGTGTTGCAGAGGGATCACCTGCTGGGCGTCAGAAGACCCAGCTCATAGAACTGACTCTGGCAGGAGGCTGTGAGTCATTTAATCTCTACGGGACCCATTTCCCCATCTGTAAACAGGGATGTTACTACCATCTATTGCATAAGATTGTCATAAAGAATATGCAATGTAAAATCCATAAGTTATTTTATAATACTGGGGCTGAGCACAAAATAATTAAGATGATAAGGGAATGCTACCCTTCCTGATCCTTTACCTGAAGAAAGTCATCTTCTATCAGAGTCTTTGCACCAAATATGTGCTGGGAATAATCCACTCTGCCCAGATGGCAAAACCAAGGCTCCGAGAGAGGGGAAACCATCCTTCCTGGGCATCCAACTTTGCTAACAGCACAATGAGCCTGTGAGGTTGGGAAGGGACCATAGACTGGTCCAAGCCCCTAAGGCTGAGGTCTTATCCTAGGAGGGGGCCCAGAGGAGGGGGGAAAGCAGAATTACCTACCACTGCTCTCTGGTTCTTCCCTGGCAGGACGTCAGCCACATACTTGGTGATGGTAGCACTCTGTAACTGCAGCCTCTCACACTGGTCCACAATCTTGTTCTGCAACACAAATGACACCCATGGTGTCTTTTTTTTTTTTTTTAACATCTTTATTGGAGTATAATTGCTTTACAATGGTGTGTTAGTTTCTGCTTTATAACAAAGTGAATCAGTTATACCTATACATATGTTCCCATATCTCTTCCCTCTTGCGTCTCCCTCCCTCCCACCCTCCCTATCCCACCCCTCTAGGTGGTCACAAAGCACCGAGCTGATCTCCCTGTGCTATGCAGCTGCTTCCCACTAGCTTGATCCACACTGGTCCATTCACTCCATTCCAGTGACTTTTTTCCTTTCACCCCACCTCAGCCACCCACTCCCATGGTCATTATCTCAGACCTCATCATTATTGAAAACTATACAACTTCCAAAATCTTCATTTCAAGGATCCTGCACCCTGCCCACCACTTCCCATCCTTCTAGATCACGTAACCTAGAATCTCTATTCCAACAATTCTTCAGCTTAGATGGAGTCACCAATACATTAGTCTTACCACTTTTCACTGTCCATCATCCCCTTTTGTGGCCCCACTTCCCTCTTTATCCTTAAACCTAGTGGCCCTTTGTTATTCTCTCTCTCCTCTGGCCACTTCTGGTCTCCTCTACTGCTGTTCCACCCAGATCACCTTTATGTCTCACAGGAACTGCTGTTAGAGTCTCCTAACTGGGCTTTTATTCTTGACCACCGCCCACCCCCCGTGCCCATTAGCCACTGCCACCTTTGGTAAGGAAATCAGATCAAGTCTCATCCCAGCTCAAAACCCTCCAATGGCTTTCCAATACACCCACAGTGAGAACTTAGCCAACAAGGCCCTACCTGATGGGACTCTGCATATCTCTCCAATGTCACCTCCTACCACTCCCCACACTGGCCTTCTTACCGTTCCATAAACACACCAAACTTGTCCTGACCTCAGTGGCTTGCACCTGTTGTTTCTTCTGTCTCCAGCAGTCTTCTCCCATATATGTCTTGCTCCCTGACTCCATGTTACCTCTTCAGAAGCCTTCTCTGACCATCCCCACACCCCATTCCCTTACTTAGCTTATTTTTCTCCCTTGCGTTTTCACTCTCTGACTGTGTATCATGGGTCTGTTTACCTTTTATTTGGTATCTGCCCCCCCCCCACCTCAGGCACATAAGCACCATGACTTTGACTTGTTCTCTATGTCCTACTACCTGGAAGAGAGTTCCTATACATGGAAGGCCCTGAATAAATATTTGTTGAATGAATAACACCCACTTCCTTGGTCACAAGAGTTTCAGAAGCTCACAGCTCCTGAAGCTGTGAGCATCAGCCATGAGAGCAGGGGAGAGTTTTAGAAATGAAGAAGCTGAGGCTCACAGAGAAGTTACCTGCCCAAGGAGACATGGCCAGGCCCCTCCTGCTTTGCTACTCCATTTCTCCAGGTAACAACTGGAGCCCTTCCAAGCGGCAGTTCCTCCACCATTTCCCCTGAGAGCTTTGCCCCAGTTCCATCTGCCAAAGGGCCACTCAGCTGTCTCTTCTAGGCAGCTCTTGTAGATCCTTCCAACCACAATTAGGAATCAGTCTTACACTTCACCGGTCCAAATACACAGTTAAAGAACTGAGTCGACTGGATAGAAGCTGTGGTCACCACACACCATAGGATTGAGGGAACTGAGACTAGCTTCTGAAAAGCTACAGGGAGGTATCCAGAAGGTAAGAGACAGGTTGTTGAACTGGGGCTGATTTTGCCCAGTTCAGTAACAATCTTGCCCTGGGGCAAAATTTCTTTGCTGGCTGGAGGGACAGGGGAAGCCTACAAAAAAGCCACAGTCTACTCAAAATTGGAGGGAGAGAGGGCAAGACACATCTCCCTCCAGGAAAAGAAGATGAATAAGCTAAGGGCCTGAGCAGGGTTCAGGGAAGGCGCCCTGTTCCGGGGCAGAGTGCATTCCAAAACAAGAAGAAGGCCTGCCACCCTGGCCCTGCCTTCACTCCTACCACTCAGATTCAGCCTTGATGGAAACTTTTTTTTTAAGGTTTTATTAAATTCTCACTCCCATTAGCATCACTTCCTCCCTCCAGCCACTGAAGCAGAGGTGGTTTTCTCTGGCCTACTCAATGACTCCCCTGGTCCAGGCCCTGAGCATTAGGAACCTTGAAAAAGTTACTCCCCTCTCTGGGCCTCCGTTCCCCCATCTGTAAAATGTAGGGCCACTGCTTCAAATGTCTGGTTGGAATGAGACAACGGATATTTAAGTGCTTTGGAACTTGCAAAGTCTCTATCCGTTGTGCAAGTTCATTATACCACATTATCCAAGCTTATTTTCATCATCACTGTGGGGAAAGTGGTGACAAGTAGGACCAACCAGGAGCCTGCAGGTGCCATTGAATAACGGAATCCCTCGTCCCAGCACCCTGTCAGGTATGTTTATTACTGTCCAGTCTGAGCCCTCTGGCCTCACAGCTGGGCAGAACTCCAGGGAGAGGTTGGGAGAATCAAGCAGGTTAATCAAATTGCAAGGAAACCCCCAGGGACCACAGCTGGGGTGGAAGGAGGCAGGAAGCCCCATGGTGACTTGACTCTCCAATCTCAGGGGAGGTTGGTGACAGGAAGGTGGCTAGCTTGGAGCCAAGCTGGAAGTGGAGGTGGGGAGAAAGAACCCTAGGTGAAGGGTTCCAGTAGGAACCTCTCGATATCTTCCCCGCCCCCTCCGTTTACCCAAGTGAAATCGGCTTGAAGTACAGTCCAGGCCAATCCTGACAGGGAAAAGAAACCACCTTACCAGGAAGGCTGAAGGGTGGATGAGGGGAGGGGCTTTGAGTCGAGGGGCTAAGGAGCGAGGAGGGGCCGAGTTTCATCAAGTTACTAACGGGGCGGAAGCTGGGGCACACCTTGTCCCGGGCAACTGGAGCAGTGGAGCCCTTTATTGCCCAAGGCCAGCCCCATCGCACAAAAACTCTAATAAATGCCCCCAAACTACAAATGAGGACACTGAGGCTCAGAGATTACGAGACTCACAGGGAGGACTGGATGGGAGGTGGGAATCGAACTCAGGTCAGCCTGACTCCAGAAGCCACACCCTTAACCGCCTCGTTCTACCCACTGCTGGGTCCCCGCCGGGTCTCGCCCAGCGCCTCCCCGCCGGCGCCCCCTTCTTCCGGAGGCGCCCGCCGCCTACCAGCTCCCACGTCCGCTCACCCGCAGCTCTTCCGCGCGCTCCTCGGCCCGGCGGATGCGGTGCCCCCGGCAGCGGCCGCCCAGTCCCGCGCAGGCGGCGCACACGGGCCGTTGTTCAGAGCAGCAGAACCACCTCAGAGCCTGGCCGTGTTCGGGGCAGAGCGGCCCCGGCTCGGACCCCGGCCCCGGCCCCGGCTCCGGCCCGGGCCACGGCCCCTGCCCCGCACTCTCCACTGACATGGCCGAGCGCCCGGCGCCGCGCGATCCACCTGTCGCAGGTGGCGGCTGGGCGGGGCCTCCCTGACCCCGCCCCCGGGCCCCGCCGCCGAGCGCCTGGCACGCTGGCCGCGGCTCTTCCTCCCGCCAGGCTCTCGCAGCCGGGTGGGCGTCCGCCCACACCCCGCCCCCTCCCCGGGACAGACCCCGCCCGCTTCAACAGTCTTTTAGATTTTTTGCTGAATTAAATCGCGTTTTGTGTGTGTTTGTTTTATAATAAACATAAAACACAAAATATTATGTTATTGTAGGAAACTGAGCACTATTAATTGAGCACTTATTAAGTGCCAGGATTTTGCTAAGCGCTTCACAAGCATTCCATCATGTAATACAACAGCTCTTTTTGACAGGCAACTCTAAACAACTTGCTTAAAGCTAGGTTCTGGTGTCAGACTGTGTGAGCTCAAATCCCATTTAGCTGCTTACTGGCTGAGTACCCTCCAGTGTCTCACCTGCAAAACGGGCATTACGTGGGTAACTACCTCACAGACTCGTGCTGAGGATTAAATGAGTTAAAATACAAAACAGTATCTGGAGCTCAGACAGTGGCTGCAACTGCTAAGAGTCTGCTAATAGTACAGGAAAGTACTACTATGATCCCCATTTTCATGAGGATTTAGGATCTTGCGGGGTGGAGGGGGGTCACAGTTACTATTTGGTAGTAGTGTGATTGGAACTCAGGCAGTTTGACTTGTGGTAATATGATTCATACTTTTTAAATTGCATATCAAGGCCCAAGGAGGAACATCTGTGTTAGGCTGATTTCCCCAAAGTATTTACATCCAAGTTTTCTTAATTTGAAAAAAAATTTTAAACTAGTATTGAAAAAAGTAATGCATCTTTACTGAAGAAAATAGAATGTGCAAATAAGCACATGGATGAAAAACCCATCCCCAGAAGGAACTACTGCTAATAATACCTGAGCTGTCTTGGGGGGCTTTTTTTCTTAGGATTTGATAAAGGAATCTAAAGCCAGAAAGAACCCTCTGTGGGGGATCCAGACCAGTCTGCCTGGGTATACAGGGAGAGTGCAGCTCCCCAGCCCCCAACCTCCACTTTAGGAGGTCTTGGCAGAGGGTTGAGGAGAGAACTCAGCCAAAGGGAGAAGGGGCCAGGCCTCGGGTGACAGAGAGTATTCTGAGTTCAGAAACTGGACACTTGTAAGAACGAAATGCTAAAGAGACACATCACTACATCCTGCTGCATGTTGGGGCTCAGGCACCTCAACCCCAACATCCTGCTGCATGTTGGGGCTCAGGCACCTCAACCCCGAGGCCCCTCTAAGCGACAGCTATACAAAGAGAAGAGAATCCTTCCCTTCTCTCAGCGCCTACAGCTTCAGCCCCAGATCTACACCACTTACAGTTATGGGAACTTGGTCAGATTATTTAGTGCCTCAGTTTCCTCATCTCTAAAATGGGGGCGATAATAGTATCTATCCCTGAGAGCTGCTTCAAGAATTAAATGGGCTCTTATCTGCAAAGTGCTTAGCTTGGGTGTATGGCATATCCTAGGGGCTAACAAAAGTTCTATTATACATGTAAGGATCTGTAAATATATTTGTAGCAAGTTTTCAGGGTGAAAATTGTATAAGATTCTTCGGCTAAGGGGGTGCAGTGTTCCTGGCATGAAAAGAAGTTTCTAGTGCATCCCAGTGGAAGGGTGAAGTCCTCGTAACAGTGTTGGCCTCATCTGGGGATGGAGATGGAAATGAGCCACCATAGACATTGTGGCTAGAATTTTTTGTTGTTATTCTAAGGGTTGAAGCAGCGGAGGGCTATTAAACCATATGGTAAGAACACATAAAACAGAAGGTGATTTTGTATGGAGGGAAAAGAGACTGGGGAGAGCAGGGGGAGAAGAAGGGGTTAAGGTCCTTGGGGAAAGTGGGGGCCCTTCACTGGGTGTGGCCTTAGAGCTGTGGTAGCCCTAGGAGGACTGGAGGCAAGAAAGCAGGGGCAAAATCCCCAAAAGTGCTCCCAGGCAGAGGGACTAGATAGTGAAAGGGGCTTAGGTGGGAATGGATTTACTTTCATAAAATTGGAATCATCTGTTCCAGCACTCAGGGGCTGAGTTAGACTGGAACTGGAGGATCAGCCCCTTCCCTTAATGTGTATCAGACCCTGCCCAACATATGTCCCCACGGGAAGCCTCAGGATACTCATAAACTCCCAAGTGGTGGCTCTCAAGCTTTATCAGACTTCAGAATCACCTGGAGTGGTCAGGGGAGAGGGGTAGTTAAGCATACAGACTTCCCAGTAAGATTCTCATTCACAAGTCTGTCATGGACCCAGGAATCTGCATTTGTGGCAGTTGTGCTGAGACTAGGCTACAAATGTGCCCTCTGGCTTCTCCTAGAAACACTGCCCTAAGTCGGTGGAAACACGAAAGAAATAAAAAGAGGACTTCCCTGGTGGCACAGTGGTTAAGAATCCACCTGCCAATGCAGGGCACTAGGGTTTGAGCCCTGGTCCGGGAAGATCCCACGTGCTGCGGAGCAACTAACCCCGTGCACCACAACTACTGAGCCTGCGTCCTAGAGCCCGTGGCCACAACTACTGAGCTGGCACACCACAACTACTGAAGCCCGCACGCCTAGAACCCGTGCTCTGCAACAAGAGAAGCCACCGCAATAAGAAGCCCGCGCACTGCAATGAAGAGTAGGCTCCACTCGCCGCAATGAAGAACCAACGCAGCCAAAAATAAAAAATAAATAAATTTATTTTTTAAAAAAGAGAAAAAGAACGAAAGGAAAGAAAAGAACGAAAGGAAGCAGAAAACATTGCTCATAGTAAGGGTTTTTTGGTTGTTTCAGTGAGCACTGGGGATTGAATATATATTTCTTACTGAGGGTCATGGTCAAAGATGTTTGAAAGCTGCTGCTCTAAGGTGAACTCTGGAGCCTTGGTGGGAGGGGGAGGGCTGAATTTGAACTTTAGGGCTTGCCTAGACAGGACACAGTGAGCAGGGGACAGAGAAGAATGGACAACTTTGTTACATTTTAGTCATTCAACAGATTTATTGAGCATCTACCGGTGTGCCAGGCCATATTTAAGAAACTGAGGATACAATAGTAAAGAAGAACAAAGTATACTCTCCAGGACAAATAAAACACATGGATATGTAATATAATGTTGGTAAGTGATAAGAGCTACGAAAAAGACTCACGCGTTATAGGAAGGAGGGCTTGACAGAGGTGCTGATCTAGAAAGGATGATGGAGGAGGTCTCTTGCAGGTGTGGCACTGGAACTGTGCCCTAGATAAAGACAGCAAGCAAACTGTGAGAATATCTGGGGAAGGAGCTTTCCATGCAGAGGGACAAGCAAGGGCAAATTTTCTTTTTATACCATGAACTCTGCTCTCTCCCCTCACCAAAGAACCGTACACAATTTACATTCTGAAACAGTACTACCAGTATATTTACAGATCCTCACACATGATAAAATATTCATTAGCTCCTACTATATGACATAGGGGGAATGTATTTATTTAATTTATTTATTTAATTTTGGGCTGCATTGGGCCTTCGTTGCTGTGAATGGGCTTTTTCTAGTTGTGGTGAGCAGGAGCTACTCTTCTTTGCAGTGTACGGGCTTCTCCTTTGTGGTGGCTTCTCTTGTTGCAGAGCATGGGCTCTAGGCGCACAGTCTTCAGTAGTTGCAGCACGTGGGCTCATTAGTTATGGCTCGCAGGCTCTAGAGCTCAGGCTCTGTAGTTGTGGTGCAAGGGCTTAGTTGCTGGGCTGCATTGGGCCTTCGTTGCTGTGAATGGGCTTTCTCTAGTTGTGGTGAGCAGGAGCTACTCTTCTTTGCAGTGTACGGGCTTCTCCTTTGTGGTGGCTTCTCTTGTTGCAGAGCATGGGCTCTAGGCGCACAGTCTTGACATAGGGGGGAATGTATTTATTTATTTATTTATTTAATTTTGGGCTGCATTGGGCCTTCGTTGCTGTGAGTGGGCTTTCTCTAGTTGTGGTGAGCAGGAGCTACTCTTCTTTGCAGTGTACGGGCTTCTCCTTTGTGGTGGCTTCTCTTGTTGCAGAGCATGGGCTCTAGGCGCACAGTCTTCAGTAGTTGCAGCACGTGGGCTCATTAGTTATGGCTCGCAGGCTCTAGAGCTCAGGCTCTGTAGTTGTGGTGCAAGGGCTTAGTTGCTCTGCTTCATGTGAGATCTTCCTGGACCAGGGATCAAACCCCATGTCCCCTGCATTGGCAGGTGGATTCCTATCCACTGCACCACCAGGGAAGTCCGGAACGTATTTATTTTTTAAAAATTGGGATTATCTGTACATTCTGCTCTATAATCTGACTTTTCACTTGCTTATGACATTTGGTTTTGGTCTTTTTTTTTTTTTAACTTTTTAGTAGTGAACATTTGGGAAAGTCTATTGGAAAGGACAATTCCCAGCCTTTACTCTCCCGCAGGCCTGTTCTTTAATGGCAGACCCAGCCCTTGTCTGCCTGCCTGTCTCTGGTGTCAGGGCTGGAAATCATCTGACTGGGGTCTGCATGGTTTCCAGCAGTGGCAAAAAGACTCTCAACACTGTGACTTCTTTTCTCCTGTGATGTATTCACAGCACAACCGGCCTCAGTTGTCACCTTTAAGAGGGACTTGGCAGCCTGCCAGTGCAGACAGCCTCAGACCACATGTGGGGAAGTCCAGGCCCCTGCGGAGAGAGAGTCCTCTCTGCTCTGGCCAGAGCAGATCCAGAAGGGACCGGATGAGACCAGATCTTGTCTCCGGAAGGCTCTTAGGACCAGCCCACTTCAGAAGAGAGACAATATCAAACTGGGCAAGTCCAGGAGAGAATAACCAGCTCAGGCAGTAAAAAGCCAAGAGCTAGGATTATATTTATACAAGGCAGAGTTAGAGGCACTGGTAGCATTAAGCCGAGGGGATGAAAGGTGTAGGGGAGGGATGGGGTACGTGAACTTATGTTGCTTACACCCACAGCGTTCCATCTTGTGTCTTAATCGGCTGTCCATGACTGTCCTCCTCTTTCATTTTTTATTCAGAAATACTCAATGATTAAAAAAAGAAAGAAAAAAAATACAACCATGGGAAAGAAATCTTAACATCATAGAGGATCACCTCCATCCTTATATGCATCAGTATTTGGACGGTGAGAAGTGAACGTAATGACCAGAAGTGGTTGTTTAAAAAGAAAAAATAAAAGGAAGAGAAGAAAAAAATACAACCATGCCAAAAATACTCAATGAGCATCTACTATGTGTTAGAACTGTGCTGTCCAATACCATAGCCACTAGCCACATGTGGCTACTTAAAGTTAAAATTGAATACAACTTAAAAACCAGTTCTTTAGTTGCACTAGCCACATTTCAGGTGCTCAGTAGCCACAGGTGGCTTGAGGCCAGGTACTGGACAGTGCAGATACAGGGCACTAACATCATAGTAGAATGTTTTATTGCAGCGCTGTGCTAGACCCTGGGTTAGACACCAGCAAAAGATCCAGGTGTAATCAATCAGTCACTGCCCACACAGAACTCCCAGTCAAGTGAGAAAGACAAGCAAATGAGAAATTATGCTAGGCTGGGGAAAGTGTGTGGTCTTTGTAAGCACAAAGGAAAGATGGCTAACTCAGTCTGGAGGAAGACAGGAATGGTAGGCAAGACTTGAGGGTAGAGAGGGAGATGGCCTGTAAGCTGAGGATAAATAGTTAGGCAGAGATAGGTGAGGGAAGTAAGGAGCCCTAGGCAGAGGGAACAACTATGCAAGGATTCACAGGTGACAGCTGAAGAGCCAAGGAGCTGCAAGCAGTTTCGACCATTGTAACATATAGTATGGGTGGTAGAGGTGGCAGATGAGGCTCAAAAGGTATATACCAAACCTTATAGACCTAATGAAGGAATTTGGATATTAGCTATCTGTTGTGTATAAGAAACCATCCCAAAGCTTAGCGGCTTAAAATGGCAACTGTTTATTTGCTCACATTTCTGTGGGTTGGCAAACTGGGCTGGGCTGAGCTCAGCTGGGCTGTTTTTCTGATGGTTACTCCTGGGGTCACAGTCATCTGATTGCTCAGCTGGGGCTGGATGATGTAAAATGCCATACGTCTGGCATTCTGTGCTACCTATTGGTTGGGCTTGTGTCTTAAACAGGCTTGCCTGGGCTTCTTCCCATGGCGGCAGTGTTCCAAGGTGAGAGCAGAAACTACTAGAACTTTTGAGGCTTAAACTCAAAAGTGACACAATGTCACTTCCACCACATTATATTGGTCAAAAGAAGTTACAAGGCCAGCTCTGATAGGAGAAGCTACAACAAATTTGTGGCCATTTAAATCCATTGCACCCTGGGATGATGTTGGCCTGAACCAGGGTGGTGGGTAGAGAGAAGTGGAGAGATTTTTATTTTTAGGATATTTTGGAGTCAGCATTGAGAGGTCTTGGTGTTTGTTCTGGAACAAAGAGGAGAGGGTGAAGTTACAAATGACTCCTAGATCCTTGGCTTGCGTGATTGATGAATGATGGTGCCCAGTACTCAGAGAGAAAAGAGGAAGAACAGGTTTGGGGGGAAGATAATGTTTCCAGTGTGAGTCATGTCAAGGACGAAGTGTCTTTTAGACAGCTAGGTGGAGATGGGCAGGAAGCAGGTGTATATGCAGATCTAAGGAGAAGTCTGGCTAGAGATACCAGTCTCAGGTGCCTTAAGCCTAAAGCATCTTCCAGAGGGGCTGCATCCCCAGAGCATATTACCGGCAGGGATCTGGTAAGTCAACTCTGTGGCTGCACTGAGCCTAGCCCAGGGCAAAGCAATCAGTCTCTCCTGATTGCCAGGTTGTTATTGAGTTTCTAGGGAGAGCCCTCAGCTCTGAACTAGATCAGTGTTGCAAGTGACAACAGCTCCTGTCAGGTGGGAGGTCTCCTAACAACAGGTCACTGACTAATAAAGTAATGAATGTATCAACACTGAGGCAGCATCAACAGGGGCTAGAGGAACCCTGATAGGGAGGCTGTGGAGGGGATTCCCTCTCTGGGTTGGATGATAGACGCCAGGGCCAGCCCTGACATTCTATGAAGGTACATTTCCCTCACCATCCCAACCTCCATTCCCACAGACACCTAACTTTCAGAAACTGCACAAGTCGTCATTGAAGGCGGTTCTGCCGGGAGATCAACACTGCAGGAGGCACCTATTAGGGTGTGAAAGAAATGTTGGCTAAGGTCCTTGCCATTCATTCATTCATTCATTTCTTCATTTGTTCATTCATTCAACAAGCCCTTAGCAAAGCCTGTGCTCTGTACTATACAGAGATGAATAGACTCTAGTCTAGAAGCAATTCGACTGCAACTGCAAAAACTTTGTCTTGTAGCTGCTGTCAGTTTCCGGAACTGTCTTCCCATTGGACCTCAAGAAATACTGCGGGGTCTCTTTGCTATGGTGATGGGCTATAAAGGTTTGATGAACGAAAGAATGAAAGGAATAGGGAAGTGGGAGACCCGGGGAAGTATACAAAGAGGGATCTCTGCCTGGGTGGTATCAGGGAAAACGCCAAAGAAATAAAGCAACATCTCTATCTGGATGAAGAATAAGTTAAAACAGGACATGTATTAAGTGCTTTCTCCGTGGATATTACAGTGATACCCTCTTTCCTTGGATTATATAGATTCTCTGGCAGCGCGGTCTTGGGCACATCGATCCTATTCTCTGGAACCTCGTCCACGCACTGTTGCAGTAAGAAGGCAGGGCGGGGCGCGCTGGGCTCGACCCCGCGAGACGTCAGGCGAGAGGAACGGCGGTTCGGCGGCAGGCGAGGGCACCCGGAGGATTTTCGCCGGAACTCCAGCCCTAGCGACGCGAGCCTTGTTGCTAAGGGCGGAGGCGCGGGAGGCTGTGGATCTTGGAGGCCGCGGATGCCCTCCGGCTCGGCGTCCTCTGTCGGCCTCAGCTTCCAGCCCGACCGGCCGGCCGGAGGGTATGGAGCCCGAGGCGGGAGGAAAAGGCGCAGCTGGCGGGAGGGGAGATGGGAGCCCTCGCTCTCTCTGAGCCGAAGCCGCTTACCTGGCCGAAGAGGGGAGCGGGTTTCCAGGGCCGGCCTTGCGCTGGGTGGCGTTACATCCAGTCTTGGGCAAACACCCCTCCACCCACTCCTACCCCCGACCCCCATCAAAAATAAGCTTTGGCCATACGCTTAGAGAGGGCGAGGGGCATTTGTGATCTGAACAGCCAGAAAGGAAAAACTGCGCACAGGTTGTCCCCCAAACTTGGGGCAACCTTGGGAGTTCTGACCTAGTACTGATTCCCTGAATGACTTTGGGCAAGACGCTCTTATTCTCTGAGCCTCGGTTTCCCCTATCTGTACCATTAGTGGGTCAAATCAGACCGTTTCCCACTTGCTTCTGGTTTTGTTTCTGTTTGAGCTTTGGTTTAGATTCCTTGGTCTTCCAGAGTGTAGTTTAGATGTGTGCAGAGGGAGATGTGGGGAGAGGGAGGGGGATATGAAATCGTCATTTACATGAACAGTGGACCAGGAGTCCAGCTGAATAAGGTCCAGGAGCCCAGCTTCGCCCCGTGTGACCTTTAGCAACTCATGACTCTGAGTACCAGTTTCTTCATGGAAAATGACAGGTGGGTATATTCTGGGATATATCAGGGAATGTTGTACTGGAGAGTTAAAAGAGTGTTCTATGAGTTATGTTTAGAGTGACCACTGAGGGACTTCCTGGCAGTCCAGTGGTTGACTCCGAGCTTCCACTGCAGGAGGCATGGGTTGGATCCTGCGTCGGGGAACTAAGATCCCGCATGCGGCGCGGTGCGGCCAAAAAAAAAGTAGTGACCACTGAGTATCTCAAAGCCTTTGAAAAGCAGATTGGGACAGAAATGGGTCCTGGGATTCAGATTTAGAGATTTAGGCCTGATTCCACCTTGGAACCAACAAGGACATTGAGAGCCATATTGAGTTTCAGGGTTTCGCAAGTCCTCTGTAGCCTTTCCAGGCCTGATATCTGGGACAGGGCAGGGCAACCGCCTGAAGGATCTGTTGTTGGAGAGTTGTAAACGACTTCATGTTGTTGGGTCCTTAAAAAGCTTCTTGCCAAGCAGACTCTCCCACCTTAGTATTTCATTCATTCATTCATTCAAGAGATATTTGCCTTGCATCTGTTTTCCCAGGCTATGCTTAAAGTGCAAATACAAAAAATGAACAAGACATTATCCCTCCTCTCAAGTATAGTGCATGTTCACAATATAAACCATGGCAGGTAACTGAACAGTATTTTCATTTCTTAGTCTACTCATAATAAATTACAACATGGACATTATTCAAGTACGTATATTTTGTTCTCAAGATTTTAAATTGCCTTGCTATATAATATCTAACATAATGAACTCTTAGCCTTAGAGTGATCAGTCGCTCTGGTCAGGAGACATCACTGGCTTCAGTTTAATATCCTCCAGACTCATTTCCACTCGCATATGTTCTCTGTGTATATTTGTAATGTAAGTTTAATATATGTGTGTTAAGAGTAGAAGTAATAAGAGTGAAATTGCTGCTTTCAGCATTGCTATCACTCTTAATCTAGTAATCATGCTAGTAGTCATCATTTGTAACTAACAGTTTGCCAGGTTGAACCAAGAGTTTAAAATGTACTAGCTTTTGCAGAGATGCAGTATAGTATGCTGGTAGGGAGCAAAGCCTCTGGAGTCTGAATGGCTGGATTCAGGTTTCAGCTCCGGCACTTATTTGCAACTTATTTGTAAACATGGGCAAGTTACCTAATATCTTTGTGCCTGACTTTTCTCATCTGCAAAATGAGGATAGTAACAACATGCATCTCAGAGGCTTGTGGAATAGATTAAATGAGTTAAATATAAAGTGCTTAAATAGTCCTTGGCACATTTTAAGTGCTATTTTTAATCTTCACAGAAGCCCAATGATAGTTATTATCCCATTTTACACATAGGAAACTGAGACTTAGAGAGGCTCAGCAACTTGCCCTAGGCCACAGTAGAACTGTAATTCAAACCTAGGCCTCATTTCAAGGCTAATGCACCTAATTAAATATTATTCTGACTACTTTATGCTGCTCTTAATTATTAGAATAAGCCATGCTATCAAACAATAATTCGAATTTATTTGAATTCTTTTTTTTTATAAATTTATGTATTTATTTATTTTTGGCTACATTGAGTCTTTGTTGCTGCGCGTGGGGGGGGTTTCTCTAGTTGCGGAGAGCGGGGGCTACTCTTTGTTGTGGTGCGTGGGCCTCTCATTGCGGGGGCGTCTCTTGTTGTGGAGCACAGGCTCTCTGCTCTCGGCACGTGGGCTTCAGTAGTTGTGATTCACAGACTCTAGAGCACAGCCTCAGTAGTTGTGGCGCATGGGCTTAGTTGCTCCGTGGCATATGGGATCTTCCTGGACCAAGGCTCAAACCCGTGTCCCCTGCATTGGCAGGCAGATTCTTAACCACTGCACCACCAGGGAAGTCCCTATTTGAATTCTTGAAATAGAGTTGTTGGGACTTCCCTGGTGGGGAAGTCTTAACTACTGTTAAGACAGCCTGCTTCCAACGCAGCGGGTGTGGGTTCAATCCCTGGTTGGGGAACTAAGATCCCACATGCCTCAGGGCCAAAAAACCAAAACATAAAAGCAGAAGTAATATTGTAACAAATTCAATAAAGACTTAAAAAAAAATAGTCCACATCAAAATAGAGTTGTTAAAATGTAATAAAACTGTGTTTCTTCTTTGTAGATGTGGATAATGGAAATTCTGGGCCAGAAATCAGGAGCTCTACCTTGTTAGAATTTTGAGCAAATTATGTTTCTGTCCACTTTCTCCAGATCTTTAAACAAAGAGTTTATATGTGATGATTTTGAAAAGCACTTCCATCTCAAATTCTATGATTCATACCTAATAAAGTATTATTTTAAACAGGAGAAATTGCCTTTCTCACAAAAACAGAAAACTCTGAAGGTAAGCAGTCACCTCTGAAGATTTTTGATGAACAGAAGTACTATGAGTAAAATAAAAATATTTAATGATGAATTTAAATATATCCTATTTTGCATATTTTAAAAATAGTTGTATAATTAACATTATGGTATAGTTTCCCTAATTATTGGAAATGTGCAGTTATAAAATCTTGGAATTTTGCAAAATAGCTCTTCCTTTGTGAGGGAAAACTACACTTAATCTCTTTAATTAACAATCTCTTATTTACCTTGTAAATCTCCTTTCAGTGCAAACATATGCTTAGAGAAGAGATTAATGTAAGTGTTTTTTCACTAATTACAGAGATTAGGAAGTGGCTGCCTGAACTATTTTCCAAAGGATAAACTTTACAAAAGTATTGAATACGGCAGCTCACCGAGAAGATCCTACTGGTTTGGGAGTAAGTAATTCTAAAGGTTTTCTTTTCCTTAGAATGTCCCATGAATACACTTCAGATGGGAAGTATGGCTCTCAGAAGATACCAGCTAAGAATCCAATCAGTTTTAAGCAGAGCCAATCCATTTATAGCATATGCAGTTTCCAGTGACCTAGATCTATGGATGACATCTGTCCTTGGTTTGATGACAGTGTTGAAAAATGGGTTAGGTTGGCAGATAGGAAGCCCTGCAACCTCTGTCTAACTACAAACAATACAACATTCCAAGGTTTTTGAAAACTATCCTGAAATTTTTCCTGTGGGCATATTTGTGTTACTTGAAAAACTGGATTCCGCTCTTGGTGGGTGTCAAGCCAAAAGACACAACCAAGCCAAAGAGCTTGGAGAGAAGGAAGGATTTAGTACTTGCAGCAAGCAAGGAGAACACCAGGGATATTTCCCCAAACAGTGTCTCTCCGAACAGCAAAACTGGGGAAGTTTTACGATAAGGGTGCATGCATATTTATGAAGGGGCTCAGGTGGTGTATGCATATTCATGAGGGGCTTGAGCAGAGGAGAATTCAGCATAGAATTGGGGCAAAGGCTGACAGAGTTTCAGCTCTAGTTGATTGAAGTCATCAGGGTCTGCAAAGGTCAGCACCATCATTCCTTAAGTTCCAGTTAGTCTTGGGGTTGAGTGCTTGAGGGGGTTTTGGATCCTGCAAAATAGCTCAAGAATGTGCCTCAGGCTAACCTTTACCTTCAAAACAGAACTGGGAGTTTTTACAACTGATTTATTATCTCCCTGACCTGGTCAAGAGCAAGGCTTGTGGCCAGGCTTAGATCACAAAATGGCTTAGGCCTAAAATGGCTTCTCTTACGTCAAAGAAGTTATGTCTGGTTCCTTTCCTCTGGGGACCCTCTGCCCTGTCTGCCGACACTTGTGCTTGTTATAGAGAATCCTACAATGTCTGAACTAGAAGAGACCTTAGGTTCGCTATTTCACAACAAATGTGTTTGTCACATTGTGCAAGCCACTTGAAGTACAGAGAAGAATATGAGAGTCCTTCCTCTTATGGAGCATATAGTCTACTAAAAATCATTTAATCTGGAGTCGTCATTTATAGATGAGGAGGCTGAGGCACAGAGGGGAGGATAGAGGAGCTCAAGGACACACAGTGAGATGAGGCAGGGCTGGGGCTAGAGCCCAGGGCTCTTGATGCCACTCACAGTGTTCTTTCCACTGCATTTGCTTCTACACTGGTGTTGACTTAAAAAAATATTTACAACCTAAAAGTTGAGAGTTATGTTTTATTCGGCAGGAATTTTTAGGAGGCGGCATCGCAAGTAGCCCTGAGAGAACTGCTCCGAGGAGTCGAGGGGGGAGCTAGGGTATATAAGAGTTTTGCAACAAAGGGCAGGTAGTTGGGAACATCAAAAGATTACTGTTAATTAAAGAAAACCATATATGTCAAGTTAAGGAATTTAGGGCTTTTCTAGGTATGGGAAGATGCAAGAGTCTGGGCTCACTGAAATCACTCTTTTTTTGAAGATTTATTTATTATTTATTTATGTATTTTATTTATTTTTGGCCGCGTCGGGTCTTAGTTGCAGCATGCGGGATCATCGTTGGGGCCTGCGGGATCTTTTGTTGCGGCGCGCCAGCTCTTCATTGTGGTGCGCCTGATCCCGGAGAGGCAGCAGTGAGTGGTGGTGTGAAGCGAGATCTTAATTCCCTGCCCAGGAACTGAACCTGGGTAACCTGGATGAAAACCAGGAATCCTAGCCACCACACCCCCTGGCTCTTGCCCCCAGTGAAAAGTACATTTCTCACCGAGGCAAAACTGTAACAACAGGTACGAAGTTTATCGTTAGAGACATAGCACAGCAACAAGTGGGAGAGCACACAGAGAAAGTTTGTTAAGATAGAAGCAGGGCTTCCCTGGTGGCGCAGTGGTTGAGAGTCCGCCTGCCGATGCAGGAGACACGGGTTCGTGCCCCGGTCCGGGAAGATCCCACATGCCGCGGAGCGGCTGGGCCTGTGAGCCATGGCCGCTGAGCCTGCGCGTCTGGAGCCTGTGCCCCGCAAAGGGAGAGGCCACAACAAGTGAGAGGCCCGCGTATCGCAAAAAAAAAAAAAAAAGATAGAAGCAAGGCAGAGATGCACACCTGGAGAGAAAGGGTGTGGGCATCCTCCCTAATGAGGAGGAGCACAGTAAAGAGGTGGTTAGGTCATTTATATAGGGCAGTTTTTCCCGGTCTTTGTTTACCTTTGGCCAATTATCTGGTTTCTTTTTCCACACCTGACCTGCCTTAGGAGTCTCTACAATATGTGTGCGCAACGTTTTTCCAAGATGGATTACAGCCCAGAGGCCTATGGGACAGCCTTAGCATCACATATTACATCACATATTATGGGGTGGTGCCCCCTCTTTTTTTTAATTTTTTTAAATTTTTTGGTCTTCATTGCTGCGTGCAGGCTTTCTCTAGTTGCGGCGAGCGGGGGCTACTCTTCGTTGTGGTGCGCGGGCTTCTCATTGCGGTGGCTTCTCTTGTTGCAGATCACGGGCTCTAGGTGTGCGGGCTTCAGTTATTGTGGCTCATGTCCTCTAGAGCTCAGGCTCAGTAGTTGTGGCTCACGGGCTTAGTTGCTCCGTGGCATGTGGGATCTTCCCGGATCAGGGCTCAAACCTGTGTCCCCTGAATTGGCAGGCGGATTCTTAACCACTGCGCCACCAGGGAAGCCCCCCAACTTTTTTGACCCCCAAGGAGCCTTTCTGCGCATGTGCAATGTTTTCCATGCCCTAAGGATGATCTCTTGATCTTTTAACAGGGTTTAGTCCTACTCTGTCCCTGCCATAAAAATGTCCAGTGTCTGCTTATTTACCCTATTTCTGTTGCTGGTTTTTATATTGAGGTGCAGATCTCGAAACATAGACAGGAGTCTGGTCATAAATGTGTAGTCCGGAGCCCATTTGTCTCTTGCCTCAGGAAATGTAAATGGGGCTGGTAATGAATGTCCGGCCTGGAGCCCATCTTCTTCTCACCCCAGGAAGTGTGAACAGGAGGCCAGTTGTAAATGTCTAGCCTGGAGCCCATCTATCTCCTGCCTCATGCGGGCTTGTCACTAGTTGTGGCATGTGGGTTTTCTCTTCTTTAGCGTTGGCACGCAGACGCCAGGGCACATGGGCTCTGTAGTTTGGGACATGCAGACTCTCTAGTTGAGGCACAAGAGCTCAGTAGTTGTGGCACGCGGGCTTAGTTGCCCCGCCGCATGTGAGATCTTAGTTCCCCGACCAGGACCCGTGTCCCCCCCCCCTGCATTGTAAGGTGGATTCTTTACCACTGGACCACCAGGGGAGCCCCTGAAATCACTCCTTTGATATGCAGGATACTGGGGCCAGTATCCTGTGTTTTCATATCCTGAGTTTCCTCTGGGCTTACCAGCTCACCATAGGCTGTGGCTGCAATCGCTGATGACTGTGACATC
>NW_021146216.1:0-25000 GCF_002837175.3 Physeter macrocephalus
TCTTTGCACAGGTGTTCCTCAGAGTACTTCCTCACCGTTCTCTGCTTTTCCTTCCCTGCTTTCCCAGCGGGTTTTCCCCTACATCTCGGCCATGGTGAACAATGGCTCCCTCAGCTATGATCACGAGCGGGACGGGCGGCCTACAGAGCTGGGGGGCTGTACGGCCATCGTCCGCAATCTCCATTATGACACCTTCCTTGTGATTCGCTATGTCAAGAGGCATTTGACGGTGAGTCCCTGTTCTGGACCTGTTGGCGATGTGGGCTGTCTCGCTCCCGCTTCCGTGGCCTGGCCCTGATTTATCTCTTCTTTCTGTTCTAGATAATGATGGACATCGACGGCAAGCACGAGTGGAGGGACTGCATAGAGGTGCCCGGTGTCCGTCTGCCCCGGGGCTACTACTTCGGCACCTCCTCCATCACTGGGGATCTCTCGGGTACCGCCATGTGCCTCCTTACTAGCCCTAACTGAGGTCCCATCTCGGTAGGCAGCCTGGGTGAGGCTTCTCAGAGGGGAGAGCCAGCCAGGCAGAGCTCTGGCAAACAGGTGCCCTGTGAGTGCTTATCTTCATGCATTCTCGTGTCCAGATCCCTTAAAAGCCCAGGCCGGGGGTTATCTAGCACAGTTGTCTTCGGGAGATGTTTGGTGCTAATGGAAAGCAGTGTTTGCCTCTACATCAAGCCAGCTCTTCCAGCCTGTGTTATGAGTTCTGTGCTTTCCTATTTCTTGTGCCTCTTTTTATAGTCGGGTTCCTGTCCTTTCACCTAATGTGCTGAGTTCCCTTTCTCTTAACAAAGCTTTTCCTTGACTCTGCCCTCCCTCTTCCGACCCCCAGACTCTCCTCTGTGCCCAGACTTTTGCATGTGTTGTGTGTGCAGATGCTTGTGTTTCTAAGACATCCCCCTCTGTAAATCTACCACCATGGTAAATGCTTCACTCAGGCCTGTGTCTCTGCCGTGCTGGTAGCACAAGTAGTTTTGTAAAAGCTCCTTCTGTTTCTTTGCTGTTCTGTGTGCTTGCTGTTTGTCCTCTCTTCAGCTCGTTTGACCAATTACTCTGAAACCCCTGCCTTCCTTGACTTATGTGGCGTTAGCAGTACCGGGCTCTTCTACTGTTCTCTCTCCTCTGGATTTTCTTCCTACTTGTTTCCGATTAGAAGCTTCTTTTATGTGCTTATTCTCTCCCTTGGCTTTAGCATCAATCATAATGTCTTTTCAGAAGAGGTAAAGAATTAAACTTTTGGTTCTTTTCATATAATGTATTATGAGTGAAGCTAGGATGAGGTAGAACTTTCTTCTGGCAGAAAGAAAGGCACATACCCATCTGAAATGGGCAGCACCCACTCAGTTTCAGCCATTGTTGCCAATAGAAAATGTGGGCTCAGTGAGGCCATGTCTTCTAGTTTTTCAAGAGAAGCTGGAAATCTGGATTTTTTAAATGAAATCTGGTTTTGTAAATCCCGGCAACTAATTTTTTTTTTAAAATCAACCTTATTGAGATATGCTTTCCACATAACAGAAGTATATCGTGTGAAGTGTTTTGACAAATATTTACATTTATATAACCACCATCCCAGTCAAGATACAGAATGTTTCCATCAGGGAAAAGTTCTCTTGTGCCCCTTTGCAGCATTCCTCCCTTACCTTGCCTCCAGGCAATCATTGATCTGCTTTCTGTCACTGATAAGAGATTAATTTTGGCAGATAGTTCTAAATACTGTGCAGGTAGGCCAGAGCTGTGGGCCATCTTACCTTGGCACAGGTAAGGGGAGGCACAGGCTGCAGATCTTTGCTATGGAATCTTGTTATGTGACTCAGGTTGAAAGAGGTATCCCTGTCCACAAGTTTCCTTTGAGCTTGCAGCCTCCTGGGACCTGCTCAGTTAACCTCCTGTTGTACTTGTCAGTGGGAAGTTTTTCCCAGCTGTTGGAAATGGCCAAAGAGAATAATTTTTTGTTTATCCTAAGGAGTCCTTTGTTCTAAGTTCTTGGCGATAATGCCTAGGTTAGTACGTCCATGTTCTCGGCCTGTAGGATACCCCTAAATACAAATTGCGTCCTTCTAGTAAGGTCTTTCTTGTCAACATCGTACCTTGTTTTGCTGTGGATTACTGGAAACTGCTGAGAAAGGACACATCACAGCTGTCCCAGCCTTTGATGCCCCTACACTGTGAGGAGTGTCACTGTGGCTCTTTACCCTGTCCCGTGGTTTAATCTCAGTCCTGGCAGGGAAAACATTTTTTCTAATTGAAGGTAAATCCAGTTTTTTTACCTGGGGGTCTGCTAAAGGCTCGAAGAGTCCAAGCAGCTGTAAATGCCATCCTAATAATAGAGATGGCAAGAAATCCAGGCTGCAGTAACCAACCTAGCAGCAGTGAGCACCCCCTAGCACTCACATTTGTGGCCTCTTAATACAAATACCAATACTAAGAGGAACAAGAGCTTCTTGGGGATATGGCTAATGCCAGGTCTAAGGTAGGAAATACAGGCTGAAAACTTCCTAGAAAAGCAAGGAAGATGTCAAAAACTTCTGGGTTCGTGCGAAAGGACTCGGGAGCCAACTTCAGTAGGCTCCCGCTCGGTAAAGTTGGGTTGGGTTGAGCTTCAGTAAGAGATACAACTTCAGTGTATTGAGACACGTCAAGTATGTTTGACTGTCTGGATTTATAACGTTACTTTAAAAAAGGAGAGAACAAATTGAGTCCCTAACTTCTTCATCCTTCTCTGGTAATTAATAGTGAGATTCAGGGTCACAGTTACTGCAAAGAATTAGGCACAGTCCAGAAGGGAAGTGTGTTCCAGGCCAATAGCTGTGCCCTGCTCATGGCTCATTAAACAGCTGCTGTGAGGCCCTCTCCTGTCTTGCTTGTGTGTGTTGTCCATGTTAAAGGGAAGCTGTGGGGCTACTGTGTCTCCTTTCACTAGAAGGTTTTACATGTGATTGGGGGTTAGTTCTTGTATCGTCTCTAAATTTTATTTTATTTTTATTTATTTATTTTTATAACATTGACTTTCCTTTTTTTATATATATTTTATTTATGTATTTATGGCTGCGTCGGGTCTTAGTTGTGGCTCGCGGGATCTTCATTACAGCATGCGGGATCTTTCGTTGTGGCACGCGGGCTTCTCTCTCTCTAGTTGTGGCGTGCGGGTTTTCTCTCTAGTTGTGCGCGGGCTCCAGGGCGTGTGAGCTCTGCAGTTGTGGCACCGCAGCTCCAGAGCGCGTGGGCTCTGTAGTTGGCAGCACGCCAGCTCTCTACTTGAGGCGCGTGGGCTTAGTTGCCCCGAGGCACGTGGGATTGTAGTTCCCCGACCAGGGATCGAACTCGCGTCCCCTGCACTGGAAGGTGGATTCTTTACCACTGGACCACCAGGGAAGTCCCTCTCTAAATCTTAAAATTATATAGGTAATGCATGCTTGTTGATAAAAACTATAAATACAGGATAATGTAGAATATTCCCTGTTCTTTGTCCTTATTTTTAGATGAGAAACAGAAGTTTCAGTTATTTTATTTCAGGTCACTGTTTGTTAGCTGCGGATTAGAAGCTTGAACCAAGACACTCTTTTCAGGGTGGCTTGAGTAATCCTTGTTCTCTTTTTCTTTAGACAACCATGACGTCATTTCCCTGAAGTTGTTTGAGCTGACGGTGGAGAGAACCCCGGAAGAGGAGAAGCTGCATCGAGATGTGTTCCTGCCCTCGGTGGACAACATGAAACTGCCCGAGAGTGAGCACGGGGGATCCTGGGGAAAGGCCCCGTGGCCAGGGAGGAGGTTGAGGGCTGTGGGGGTCTGGGGTGACATGCAGTACAGCTGACGGGGCTGCCTCTTTTCGGGGTTCTTCTCCCAAGCACCTGGAGCACTTGCCCCTACTTCCTCACTTGTCTCCGTGTTACAGATGAGCAGACTGTGGGCTGTTTAGGTTTTAAATTGTGGCAACCGGAAAGGGAGAGTCTGAGCTCTAGCTCCCAGAAATGGGGACTTGATAGCTTGTTGGTTGGTCCTTCCCACCGGGCGGGCTCCCTCATTCTGACTTGCTTCTCTCTTGCTTCCTTAGTGACAGCCCCGCTGCCGCCCCTGAGTGGCCTGGCCCTCTTTCTCATCGTCTTTTTCTCTTTGGTGTTTTCCGTATTTGCCATCGTCATTGGGCTCATACTCTACAACAAATGGCAGGATCAGAGCCGGAAGCGCTTCTACTGAGCCCTCCTGCGACCACGACCTCTGTGACTGTCACCCAGGAGTACGGGAGGAGCAGGCACCGGCCTGGGCACATAGCCAGGCGGGTCTTCTCCCGTCTCCAGCAGCTGGTCAGGGACTCGCTTCTGTCACTGGAGCTTTGAGTGCAGGGACGCTGCGTTCCCATGGTCACCCATGAGGACGTCTAACTCTGGATCAGGAAGCCCACCCCCCCGGGCAACGCTGCTGTGATGTGCCTTTCCCCGCAGTCCTGCCACTCGGGAGCGAAGAGGGATGGAGAGAACATAGGCTGTCATGATGCCAAAACCACCGGAAAGAGTTTCATAGCCCAGGCTGCCTTGTTGTTGGGCTCAGAGGACCCTCGTACTTCATTCTTGAATCTGCAAAGACTGAAAAACTGATAACTCCTCATACCTTCCAGCCATCCATCCACTGGTTTTTGCTTTTTGTCTAAGCCTCTCTCCAGCTGAGGAGCTTTCCCTGGAAATCTGGATGGAAACTTCTTCCCTGCCTCGCCTTCCTCTCCCTCCGTTCATTGTCCTCTGCAGATGCAACCTGAGCTGGAAAAGACGTCTGGCTGCCTCTCTCTTGGGGCCTGGGGCTGCAGAACAAACTTGAGTTTCACTGACCCTCTTGAGGTGGCCGCAGGGGGCATTCTTCTGGGGCTCACTGCTCTAGCCTTTGTTCTTGCGGGTGGATCTTGGTTCTGTTGGTGTGTTCATGACCCTCCCAATTAGGTCCCTTTAGGCCCTCAGCCAGGTTTGGCTGAAAGCTGGTGTGCAGGTCAAGAGAAGCTTGGGAGACGTCACGGATGCAGTGTGACTAACCACGTTTTGACACCGAAAGCAACATCTGTCACATGATCTGACCACGTGGAGCTGTTTCTGGACTCTCTGGAGCCTGCTTAGCTGCATGTTTCGTGTTCATCATAATTTTTGGAAACCTACTTAGAGTGTTCAAAATGTAAGGAAACTTTGTTCTTATAGCCTGAGCTTGGATACTCCCCAAAGAGGAAACCTGGCTTCTCTTTCTTAACGGATAAGGAATGGTTGTTGTAAATCTGGAAGCAGTAGACCCCCGTCATCTGTGCCTGGAAGAGTTCATTGTCATTTGAGCAGCCGAGCCTGAGTGTCCTCTGTGGGTCAGCCCTGATTCCACTGCCTTACCTGATGAGGGGGTCACGTGCTGCTCACCTGTCTGCCCTGTGATTCCATTGCTAACAGGCCGGAAGCTCCCTGGAGGGCTTGGACTCGGAGCTCTCCCAGCCCTGTGCTTCTGTAGCCTGAGGGAAAGTCTTAACATGGCTGATGGAAACCAAACGTGAACTTTGAGTGGCCTTCCTTTCATGGGTGGCTTTGGCTGAGCCTTAGCCGTCCACCCTTGCCCTGCCTTCTGGGTTGGGAAAGCGCTCTGTTCAGCCCTGAAGGAAAGGAGGGTTACCTTGTCTGGCTGTGGGTCTCTGTTGTCTGCAGCTTTCTGTATCCTTCCCACAGGCGGCAGTGCTCTCGCGCAGGTGGGGTGACAGTGGGACCCTCCTGACCTCCCCCCACGGCAGAGCGGCTCCAGAGTGCCAGAGGGTCAGCTGGGGCCCCGGGCTTGGCTTTCGGACCAGGTGGAACTGAGAAAGCAAATGGCTGTTCTGTGTTTTTGAGTTCCGGGGGAGACTGGCTAGACCCCTGTAGTGGGAGGACGCCAGTGGGCTCGTGAGCGGGCCCGGGCAGGGGTGCAGGAGGGGCAGCTCAGCGTGGAGATCGTCACCCTTGTGGCTTTTGTGTGATTCTAGCTCATGAGGTCCTTGAGGCTCTGTGAAGAGGGCGGGGAGGACGTGAAATGCAGTCCCCCCACCCGGGCCGGCCTCAGAGCAGTGTGTGGTGCAGGGAAACAATCTGACTAGCGTGGTAGGTTCTGCCCTGGCTCTTCCCTTTTGTTCTAGAAACATGCTTCCCATCGTGAGTGGGGCCGAAGGTCGTTCTGGGCGCTGGACTCCCAGCTGTGTCCCAGAGGAGGGGGCCCCCTGGTCACGTGAGGGGTGAGCGGCGGCCTCGGCCGGCTGCTTACCCCGCATGCGCCACCTTTCCTCACAGGTGCCCTTCCTTGCCTTCTGTTTTCCTGTGACGTCAGGGCCGCTTAGAGTGGAAGAGTCCCTGGAGACTCGAGGAGGTGCGTAAGGGTGACATCATTCCCCGTCCTTGTGAGTCTTGTCTGAGAGCCTGGCGTTTTCAGCCTTTCATGGTGTTGTGAACCCCGCCAAATTACAGGGTGGCTCCGTTACAAAAGTTGTTTATTTCAGTGGAAAATTACAACTCTGCCCTTCTTGTTGGAAGTGGTCTGAACAGAATGGTCAGGATATCCCTAGACCCCGGAAAAAAGGAACTGGTAGGAAGCCCAAGGGTAGTGCTGTGGATGGGCAGGAGAAAAGCCTGGCAGACACGGGGGAATTAGTCTGGTGGGGCTGGAAGTTCTGGGAGAATAGCTCACAGGTGATTTATGTGTCCCTGGAGGAGTTTCAGCTGATGGCCTGTTGTAGATTCCAGGTTCTGATGGGGAGTGGTGAGGTTGGAAGAGTTGGCGTTGCTGGTGTTTAGTGAATTGATGATTTTGGCGTATATTTGAATGGGAGCATTCAGCCGAAGTTCAGGCTTGACCCAGCTCATGGCCAAATAGTTCTAGAGAGAATAGGCAACAGTTAGCCTGAAGTAGCAACCTGAGGGCTCTCTCTTGGGTCATCCCGAGAGCAGCTGTGCCTTTTCCCCTGTCTCCAAGGTTGTCACTCACCGGAGCTGAATAGATAAAGTTGAACAGCAGGAGCCCTATAAGCAGTATGATTGAGATGGCTATGATTTTGAAGCGGTAGCGTTTCCAGAAAACATGGATGAACCTTGCAATGGGTGACCGAAACCACATGAACAAGGTATGGGTGCGTCTGTCCAGGAGCAGGGATGGCAGAGAACGGAGGGCAGAGAGAAACTTCAGGTCAAGTAATCCAGAGCAGAGGTCTTTCATTTTAAAAAAGCAGCTTCTGCCCTGCCCCCTCCCCAGCTGTTCTCCCCCGTTGTAACTGAGCATTGAGCTGGAGTGGGGAGGTGGGGGGATAATTATCCCTCTTTACTTGTCAGCCTCCTTCCCCGGTCAGCACCCCATACAGACCGCTAGGCCCAGCAGCTCAGCTTTGTGAACGAGGAAGAGACTTGGTGCCTTTGCCCTGCAGGCCCTTACAGGGGAGGATGGAGTGTAGGGTATTGGTTGGGTTCTGACTGGCCTCTTCCTGCTGCCTTGATTAAGGCTTCCTTCTCTGTCAGAATCTCCAGGGTCATCTTCACTTTACCCTAGAAACACCATGGGTGGTGGGAGCTGAGCTCAGATGGCAGGAGCAAGGCTAGTTTTAAAGGCCTCTCCCCAGGGTCCAGAAAGGGAAAGGGATTTAGCTCAGGCCCCCACAAGTCTTGTCAGAGCCGTTATGCGGCACAGTAGTCAGCCCTGTTCCTAGGCAACAGGCACCTTCCCCAGCTCCTACCGACAAGCGCCATTTGCCGCCATCGAGGACCTGGCAAGGCCACCAGCCGCTTACAGTCTTCATCTTAAAGAGGGAGCAGTGCTTGTACTGGAGGAAGTGAGGCCACTTGGGGTCAGCATCCATCATCCTGACGGAGCATAGCTTGGCGTGCCGGGCCGGGAGGGGCATGTCAGACAAATCCAGCTCCAGGACCCCTGAGCCCAGAGAAATGCCGTCAGCAAAAAGGAGCTCCCTGTCCTGTGGTCATGGGCCCCGTGCCAGGATCTCACCTAGGAAGGCATCCGCAGAGATGATGTTATTGTCCCAGATCTGGACGATGAGCCGGGCTGGGAACTTCACCACCGTGGGGTCCAGGCTCCATACGTAGTCCTGGAGGATGGCAGGAGAGCATATTTCCGGCCTGTCTCCTCTGAGAGTTCCTCTGGCCACTTAGCAGCCCATCACCCAGCAGTGGTGGACCGTCGAGGAGGAGGAGAAAGTCGGGGAGGGGGAGGGGGGAGCGGGGAGTGGTCCCACCCCAGGCCACATTCCAAGTGTGTTGGCGCAGCTCGCAGGCTCTGAGGGGAGGGGGAGCAGGCCTCCCGCTCCTGGGCCTGTTACCTTCTGACTCAAGACGCACGCTTGCTCTGCTGCCAGGTAGTCCAAGGTGAAGATGAACCGCCAATTGAAGATGCCCTCCCCCGTCAGGGAGTGGTAGTGGACATCTGTCTTCTGCACGTCCTTCTCCAGCCCGAATAACCACCTGGGGCCAAAGTCCACTCACCTGGGGTTCACTTGGATTGTCCCCACCCGTGAGCTGGAGCCCTGGGAGGGGGGCTGCCCAGTAGACGCCAGGCATGGGTGGAAATGGAGAGACGTCACCCCAAGATTAGTAGGACCCCCAGGAATGACAGAACTGGGCAAGTCTGAGGGCACTCTGACGGAGCCCCGCTCCTATCCCTCACCCTTTGACATAGATGTCGCTCATCTTCTCGGTACTTAAACTGTTTTCCTTCAGGTCCACGTGGGCAGTTTTCCAGATAATGCAGCGCAGCTCATACCTGTAGCCACTGTTCTCTGAGGCTTTGCTGAGGAATAGCTCCCCAGCTGCAACCTCGGTGAGGGAAGAGAGGCCTGGGAGGCTGCCCTCCGGGCCCACCCAAGTCATGCTGCGTTTGGGGGACCACAGGGAAAGGAGGCTCCCCAGATTCCCAACAGAGGAGGAGAATCACCGTAACTCAGTGTTGGAGCCCACCGGTGCTCCGCACGCTGGGAAGGCCACGCTGGTGCGGTTGCTCGGGAGGTGGGTGTCACTCACCTTCTAGGCTTTCTGGGCCTAATGTTGAATGGGGGGCCAGGAGGCCCAAGCTTCTTGGGGAAGATGTCCACCCACATTTGCACCTTTCCCTAGAGTGGAGATGGATTTGCTGGCTGGGGTTGGCCGGCCCCCGTCCTCAGCATCCTGGTCTGGTGGGGGGCCCTGTCTCAGCTTCTAGGTCTGCTGAGGCTGTGTTTCCAACACCCAGTGGTGGGGTATCGAGGCATCTGGGAGGTGGGATGGACTTCAGACCGGAAGTCAGCGCACCGCCCATCAGCTTCCACTTGTTTCTTTTTTTGGCTGGGAGCATACGATGGCTACGAGGCTGATGGCTGTGGCGCACGGATGTCACGTGTAACTGGGGTCCGGAGGGTTGATGCCATTTAACAGGTCCTGCTGGACAGCCTCTCTGGATGGGGCTCCAGAATGGGATTGGGGCTGCAATTATTCGCCACCTTAGTGGCCCTGAGTAAGAGTAAACTAGGTGATCTCCAGGTCATTTTATGTTGTGGAACCACATCCTAAGGATGTCAAGCTATCCACACAGCACAGAGGTCTAGGAAAGAAGGGTTGAAGCTGGTACGAAAAGGGGAGACAAAAGAGGGTAGAACTACCAACAGTGGAAGATAGATTCCTTCAAACCATGTGGCCTAGTTTTATTCTTTTGAAATTGGCCCCATTTAATGAGAAAACAGGTTTAATGAGGATGGTTTTAAAAAGTGCTCAGTAGAGAACTTTGTATCTAGAATGTGCTATCAGCTTGAGAGATTTGGAGAATGAGGTGAGCCATTCTGGTGGCTGGAAGGTAGGGGGTAATTAGGGTGCCTGCGGGGATTTTTATTCCTCCTGTTTGGGGTTCCTTGCCGTGGAGAAAACACAGCCTGCACGTAACAGCCAAGCCGGGGCTGTGATGCCTGCGCTCTGACCCCAGGTGCTGCCTCCTTACCCTCCCTCAGGAGAGACTAAGGCAGTGCTGGCACCGGCCGGGAAGGCCCCAAAACACTTCCACAGCTGACATGGGGCCTCGGTTTCTCGTCGGTGACTTTTCCAGCTCTGAACTTCTCCATTCTAAGAGACACCACTGCGACTTCTTGCTTATTAACACGCGCAGAACGTGCTTGTCTTCTTTTCACGGACATCTGTGGGTGCCCGGCCTCTCCTTCCCCTCTTGTCCTGATGGGTGGGCTTCCCCACCGCCTGACCCAGCCCCTCCAGTCTCATACCTGGTCGATGCCCGGCTGGCTGTCGCTGTACAGTGTGCGGGTCTCCACGTGCTCAGGTACCAGTCCCTGGGTGTGCAGGAGGTACAGCGCAAGGCGTTCTTTCTTAGATCCCAAAAAGCGAGCAGTAGGGGGCTTGAGCTCTAGGTTGGCGGGGGATGGAAGGAGGGCAGCAGGAGGTCATTAGCCTTCCCGTCTCCCGCGCAGGCCCCTTCTCCACCCTCAGCCTGGGCAGTGGACTTGGTTATCCGCTACAGGAGAGAAGGGGAGGCGGGGTGCCCTCTGGCAGCTCCTCCATCCTGTAGCCCCACTTGTCGCAGAGGCCCGGCTCTGTGCTCTCTGGCGGTGTGCTGTGCTTCTCACCGAAGCTTTGCAGTCTGAATTTTTTCCCATTGTAAAACACGGAGTCATCCTCAGGGCTGAACACAGGCGGAGGCAGTCCTTTCTGCTTGGCATGGTGTTCCAAGAGCAGGCTTGGGGGCATCTGATCCCGCCAGCTAAAGGGCCCTGACCTGTGGGGGAAAGGTGGGGAGATCTGAGTCCTGGAGAAGCCTCTGCTTCGAGCTGCAGGCTGACCAGCGCCGGGAGCGGCGGTGCAGACAGGTACGGGCCCCGGCTCCCCAGCCTGGGATGCAGGCGTCTTCGAGGGGAGCTGTGGGCTAACTCTTCCAGCCGCCGCCCCGTGCTCCCGTGCCCTGGTTCAGGTCCACGCTTACTGGCAGTAGGACTTGGAGAGCCCACAGCGAGCTCCAAAGCCAGACAGGAGTCGGTTTTCAAGGTCGATGACGGTGGTCCCAATCTTATCATCGGGTGAAAATAGGTCAAAGTCATACAGCTGGATCTCTAGGTCCTTCTCCAGGGGGATGGTGCAGCTCATTTCAAACATCCTTGGGTGAGGGTGTTGGAGACACAGAGACCGAGGACCATGTTATCTACACAGCTCCCTCTCCAGCATCCCAACCGCACGTGCCCGTGCTCCATCCCCTGTTTGGCCCTGGTGAATTTGGGGAGCAGAGCCTGGGATGGCTCTTGTCCGCCAATAGCCATCCCTCAGTCGTGGCTGGGAGTAACTTTTGACAGGCCTGGCGTGTGGGACTGAGCTCCCTTCCCAGGCAGAGTGTTTGAGGGGGAGGAGAGAGCTGGGCTGCCCATCGATGCATCTTCCATCTGTTGGACGCTGTGCTAGGAACGTGGAGACTAGAAAGGAACGTGAGAGTTCTCTGCCTTCTGGAACTGCTCCCGGCACAGAGAGCGGGGATGTGGGGCTGGGTGCGTTGGGGCAACTCACACGCCAAAGATGGGGTCCACAGTGTTGGGCTGGTACTTGTCCCGGTTGCCAAGCTTTGTCTCTCCCAGTTTCAGGATCACATAAGGGTCACACTGAGGTTCAGATAGACGTGAGAGGACGGGAAATGGAGAGTCAGCCCAGGTTGGTCAGGGAGGGCGGGAGTGGGGCAGAAAGGAGCCCCTTGTACCAGATGGGGCCTGTGGCAAGTTGGCAGTCTGGGTGTCAGCCTGAGGGAGCTCCGGGATGCTGGGGTGTAGGGTGAGGTGAGGGGGGTGCCCGGGCCGGGGGAGATGAGCGCTGCGGTTCAGGGCTGCTCGTTACCAGGCCATTGGTGTCTTGGGGCTGCAGGTTGACTGCTTGCACCACGTACACCCGCACCAAGCACTGCTGAGGGAAGTCTTCTTTCTTAGGCCAAGGCAGGAACTGGCGAGGGGGCTTGGGGGCTTCTGGATTCTCAGGAAAGGGGTAGACACGGAATTGGCCCTGTGTGTGTGTTGGGGAGGGAAGGTGTTGGCCTCTGGCCTGGCTCTGTAGAGCCCTCCAGGAGGTGCCCCTGGTCCAAGGTCAGGCGAGTGGGTTGTGTGGAGGGTGGCAGGGGCGAAGCCCGCGAGGACGGGTAGGGGCACGTGCCGCAGAGATGCTCTGCGGGGACCACGGTGTGGTTTTCCGCTGAAGGGAGGTCTCGTTCCAGCCCCACCCATCCCTTGGGCCCCGCACTGCACTTGTTTTCGAAGGCTCTCGGGCCTGCGAGAGCAGCACAGGCCCGAGCTGGGACGGAGAAGTCCCCGCCCTTCCTGCGCTGGGGGAGGCCGCCCTGAGTCCCTGCAGAGGTCAGTCTCCGCGCCCCACTCCCAAGACCGTCAGGCCCTCCGTGCCCCATCCTCGTGCCGAGCGTATAGAACCAGCGCTCCCATCAGAGTCTCCCCTGGACAGGAGGGGCGCGAGGTGACGGGCGCAGCTAGGCAGGGCTGGGACACGCACCTTGAACTCCCCTACCACAGGGCTGTCCAGCTTGGGCCGTTCTTGGTAGAGTTTGAAGGTCTGGCAGAAGTCTTGCAGGCCTTGGAAGGCTGGCACGGCCTCCAGCTCGCAGTCGTATACCTGTGGGAGGGCGTGTGGGACCCGGCCGGCACGGGGAGCTGGCCAGGGCTCGGGGGGGCCGTTCCTAGGATCAGGGGGTCGAGGGGCCCCCCCCCAGGTCTCGCCCCAGAGCATCTGCCCCGGGGCCAGCAGAGCTGTGCTGGTGGGCAGCCCTGGTTCCTGAAGGGGTGTGGCCCGTGGCGGCGTGGCCAGGAGTCTTGTGAAAAGACGGAAGCCACCCCCACCCCCGACTCGGTGGTTCCCCAAGGACTCGGGGCTGGGTATGTTGGCCTCTCTCCATCCTTCGTCAGTGTCCCCTCGTAGGGGCCTGCAAACCTTCAGGGTGTGATACTCTTTGTACTTGTACTTTAGGGCCTGGGGAGCGTCTCCTGTGGCCCAGAACAGCTTGCTCCACCAGTCCACTTCCTGGTCGTGTTCATCCTGGCAGCGAGGAGGAGGGGCGTTGAGGCCCTGGGGAGAAGGCACCGTGGCCTTCCTCTGCCCGGAGCCGTGCTGCCCCACCTCCCTGAGCTGCTAGAGTTGTTCCTTATCCCCCGGGGCTGAGCCTGCGTCACCTCAGCTTTGCTGGACTTGAACCAGAACTTTTCATAAAGGTAACCTAGGAGCTGAAAAATGATTGCGGGTGAGCAAGGCAAGGCCTGGCCGCCCAGTCCGCCCACCGCCTCTGACTTCCGAGATCAGAAGGGGTTCGAGGCCACGGCTTCCTTCCCTGGCTCCCTTGCCCTTCACAGAGGCTTTTTAATTCAGGGATCCTCAGACATAGGACCGGGGCCGAGAAGGAGGGTCAGGTTCGTTCTTGGTTCTCATTGCCCACAGCTCCCCACTTAACTCTGGAAGGGCTCAGAAGTTCAGAGCCTCAAGCCCCTCCCTAGGCCTCCTGAAGCTGAATCTGCTTTTGCTCAAGATGCCAAAGGATTCCCGTGCATATTCGAGGTTGACAGGTGCTGCTCTAGAGCAGCAGTTCTGAACTTTGGAAACACTGGAGTCACCTGGGGCGGGGGTGGGGCGTAGGTGGTTTGGGCTTGAATAAAATAATTGCTGCTCCTGTTTCCTACCCCCAGCAACTGGTCAGAAGCCGTTTTTGGGGGGGAGCGGGCTGTGCAGCACGTGCGGTCTTAGCTCCCCCGCCAGGGATCGAACCCATCCCCCCTGCAGTGGAAGCGCGGAGCCCTAACTACTGGGCCACCAGGGAAGTCCCTCAGGACTTTTAAAACACTTGGGCATTTCTAATGTGCAGTCCAGGCTGAGATCACCGCTTTCGAGTTCTCGTGAACAAGCAGGCCTCACGCTGGGGGCGCGGATATCGGAACTCTGTTTAATCTGTACCCTCCTCAGGCACAAGGGCTGTTTCCTCTAAATGGCACGGGGCCTCCAGCCCTTTACTCACCTCCTGGTACTTCTTCACAGACAGCACTGCGTGGAGAAAGCGCAGTCATGAGTCTCAGGAGAAGGGAGAAGTGGGCGGGGGGGGGCACCAACCCGGCAGGACAGCCAGGGCCTCGGCCACGCCCAGTGTGCCAGCTGGTTGGTGAGGTCTGGGGAGGGGCAAGCAGAAGGGGCCGTACTCGGAGGCCGTGGGGGCGTGTAGTCCTCAGCCCAGGGGTCACAGTAGTAGGGCTCTAGGGAGTCGACGTTGGCCTGACCCACCACGGTCTCCTGGCCGAAATCCTGGTTGTCTACCACCTTCAGCACCAGGGGCAGCGCAAAGGCCTCATCCGCAGGCATGTACTGCAGCCCAAAGGAGAGGCCGGAGCGTGAGGCTTCCCACGAGCAGGGGCTGCCCCAGCCCTGGCCCAAGGCCTTCTCACCAGCGTGAGGAAGAGGGCTGACTGCGTGAAGTTGGGATTGGTCTGGAAGTCCCTGATGGGCTCTGTCTGCACGGACTCTTCCCAGCATTCCACCAGGAGCCGGGGCGAGCGCACCTGCTTCATGTTCCGAAGGCCCCAGACCAGCATCTGCCAGAACGGAGAGGGAGGGTGGGGAAAGGGGCAGGCGGCCCCTCTGATGGGGTCCTGGCCTGGGAGCAGTGGGGCCTCAGGGGGCCTGCAGGGCCAGGGCACGAGGCTGGGTGAAGGCAGGGTCTGAAGGCTCAGCCAGGCCTCCTGTCCTGTGAGGGATGAGTCCTCCAGGCCTGGACGCTGTGGTCGCCCCTCCACGAGGGAGGTGCCCGTTAGGTATTGCCCTTCCTCCCCTGCTGCCCGTCTGGCCTCTAATCATCTCTCTCAGGGGTGACTTCCGGCTGCCGGCTGCCTCCCAGGCCCGCAGCAGCTGGAGTGCCCCGGGGTTCTTGGGCACCTCTGTGCCATCCAGCTCGTGGCTGACCTGGATCCCACGGCCAGTCAGCGAGCCAGCACCCTGGGATCTCACTCTCAACGGACAAACACTTGGGTACCCCAGGAGCTGTCCACACCCTACTCATTGGGCCGCCTCAGGGCCAGAGTGGAAACCAGCCAGGTGGTCTGATCTTGGCTCCAGTGCCGGGAGGACCTGACCATCTTCCGCTCTTTGCCAGGTTTGTGGCAGGGCACGTAGGTTCTGACCTGGGGGCCTCCATGCTACTTTCAGAAGAGGTGAGAAACATCCTGGCATTTGCAGTCAGGCAGGGCCGGGCCTAAACTCTGGCGCTGCCACTGAGCCCCTGTGTCCCTGTGCGTGGGCGTGTTGTTTCTCAGAGCCTGAATTTCCATCTCTGGAAGGTCGTCCCTGCTTTTTGCACAGGGGCCTCATGAGGCTCACATTCGGTAGGTAATGAACGCTAAAGCCCTTTGTCTACGACCCACTGCAGAGGTTTGCGTTAAAATACTTTTAAATGTCCTGTCAGAACTTCATTTCTCTCCTGTCTCCCTCCATCTCTCCCACGGTATCTTCTCGGGGTCCAAGCTTTGGAGCAGGTGGGCAGAAGGCCCAAGAGGGTCGGCAGAGAGCGCACCGTGGTGCTCGACTGCTCTGGGGGTGGCTTGCGCCCTGCCCACCCGCCCCGCTCCACGTTTCATCACCTCAATAGCCATTTTCCTTAGCTTGGGCTGGATGCTCTTGGGGAGGATGTAGATCCCATTCTTCCAGGGAACACTTAAGATCGGCAGCTGCTGTCTGAGACTCTGAAGGGATGAGGTGGGAGAGCAGGGAGCCTGAGGCCCTGTTGGGCCGGTCCTACTGTTCCCCCGCCCCCACCCCCAACGCAAGCAGGACCCTAAGAGGCTCAACTGCGGCGGCCCCGGAGCCCTATGGGCAGAAGCTGGCAGGGGAGTCAGGGAGAGGCTGGGCAGGCCGGCACCTCCCAGCCCAGCGTTCTGGTTCCCAGGCCCCAGGACTTTGCCGAGGGGCTGCGGTTGGGGGCCGCTGGCTGTGGGAACATGTGGCAGGGGGGTGGGGCGGGGTGAGGGCACTGAGCACCACACCCCCAGCCGGGCCCCCTCTCCCAGCACCTCAGTCTCGAGGATCAGCTCACAGGACGCCAAGATCTCGCCCTCTTCCTCCTCCAACCCTTTTACAAGGGGGTGCCACCTCATGGGGGGCAGGATCCGGTTTTGGACATCCAGCCAGACCACCGGTGACCACGTGCTCCGTCCCCACAAGCTCTCGTTGCCCTGGAGGGAAAGGGGAAGTTCACAAAAGTTCGCAGAGGCCAGGCTGGCAGGGGTCTGGCTCCTCCTGGGATTCTGACAACTCTAGGATCGATGCGACGTGCTCTGCGAATCAGGTCCCGCTGGAGCGCTTTCTGAATCTTCTCCTCTAAAATAAAAGCTCCTCACGGAATTCGCTGGCCGTCCAGTGGTTAGGACTCCACGCTTCCACTGCAGGGGGCACGGGTTCGATCCCTGGTCGGGGAACTAAGGTCCGGCATGCCGCATGGCACGGCCAAAAAAATACATTAAAAACTTCTCAGAGCTCTGCCCAGCCCAGCCCACCTTACCTGGGGGTCCCGCTGCCACAGTTCCAACACCACAAATGGCGGGCTCTCTTTGGTGTCCTGGGGGTTCTCGTACAGAAGGACGTGCTGGAAGATGAGTGTCTGGGCCCACGTAGGGGCCGCAGAGCTCTTCAGGGTTTGGGTACACTGGCTGTGGTTCAAGAAGACCAACCGAACGAAGGGTGCTGTGGGTGGAAGGAGAGCCGTGCCTTTGAGCTGCCGAGTGAGGCTCTCCTCTCTCCTGGCTGCTGCCGTTAGGACTCCGCGCTTCCACTGCAGGGGGCACGGGTTCGATCCCTGGTCGGGGAACTAAGGTCCGGCATGCCGCATGGCACGGCCAAAAAAATACATTAAAAACTTCTCAGAGCTCTGCCCAGCCCAGCCCACCTTACCTGGGGGTCCCGCTGCCACAGTTCCAACACCACAAATGGCGGGCTCTCTTTGGTGTCCTGGGGGTTCTCGTACAGAAGGACGTGCTGGAAGATGAGTGTCTGGGCCCACGTAGGGGCCGCAGAGCTCTTCAGGGTTTGGGTACACTGGCTGTGGTTCAAGAAGACCAACCGAACGAAGGGTGCTGTGGGTGGAAGGAGAGCCGTGCCTTTGAGCTGCCGAGTGAGGCTCTCCTCTCTCCTGGCTGCTGCCGCCACGGGACTGGGTACCCGGGGAGGCTCAGGCCAGACAGCCACAGCCACTCCAGCTCCCCAGAAGGCCACCTCAGAGTAAGCCACAGAGCACATGGGCTTATAGCTAGAGGCCCCTTATACCATCATGGTTGGGGCCTAGCCGTCACAGACGCAGAGGGCCCGGCGGCTCCTCTGGAGGGGTTCTGGGGAGACCAGGCTACACGTGGCTGCCCTTCCACAGCATCAGCAAGTGGCCTTGGCATCAAGGAACATCACACGGCCCTCTCGATGAGGGTGCTGTTGCCCAGTGGACACAGCTCCCAGCAGACACCCACTGCCCTGGCTCAGACCCTCGTCCCACAGTCTGGCTCCCAACAAACAGGGCCACTGCCAGCCCAGGGCAGGAGCACGGGACTCACCTGAAACCTCCCATGGGGCCTCCACACAGGGCTAGAAATGGCCACACCTCCTCCCCACCCCTCATCTTCTGTCCAGCACAAGGGACAAGTGGTTCCCAAGCGTGTCATCCTCCCTCTTCCTTGTCAAGGCCCAGCAAACTCCTCCTCCCTCTTCAAGGCTCCGCTAAGTGGCCTCCAGTGGGAAGAAGCCTCCCTGTCTTCATTGCACGGTGCTGGGGTCACACCGCAAGAGCGGTCCTGCCTTGTATTCCTTGTTCTTGTGTCTTTTCCCCAAACCAGGGCCATGAGCTGCTGGGGGCAGGGGTCTGCATGTGTGTCACCCCCTCCTCGCCACATCCCTTATGCCGCTGGGTGGCCACGTGGAGGGGCTGGGGGAGAAGAGGTGCCCACGCCTACCCTGGAACGTCTGGATGTGGTTGGACATCAGGTTCCGGGCCTGGTAGATGTAGCAGAAGAGCTGGTAGTAGTGGGGCTCTGGGTAAGAGAGGAGCTGTGTCCACCCCCGCCCCCAGGATCCCCACCCCGCGCCCCCTGCTCCCTGCCCTCAGGTGCTGGGTGTCTCTGGGGCCACCCAAGCCGACTCTCAACTGAATGCTCACTGTTGAAGACGCAGTAGATGAAGGGCAGGTTGGGTGGCTGGGTGATCTCTGGGGGAGCCCTCCCGGAGCTCCTGATTCCGTCCAGTCTCCGTGTCGACGATACCGTGTCCCCTTCCCTCTTAGCTTGCTGTTTCATATCTAGACTCTGTGCCCAGGCAGGACAGACTCCCTGAGGCTCATAGGCGCCTTTCCTGTCTCCCCCAGCCCAGGCTCAGGTCACCCTTCTCCCCATCCAAAGCCTGAGGATGTGGCTCCGGGGCCCAGGACCCCCCCACCTGCAGCGGTCAGTGCATCTGGCCACACGGGGCATCTCCGTCTGCCTGGCGCACCAGGGGGCCCTGGCTCCGGAGCGGGGGTTGCAGGGAGGAGACACCTAGCCCACTGGGGCTTTACCAAGGATCCCTCCAGGAGGAATATGGGTGCAATGCCCTTGACCTTGTTGGGGGCCAGCCTGCGGTGCCAGCGGCGGCGGCGGAACCGGCTCTGGGGCTGAGGGTTCAGGTGGAACTTGGAGCCGAAGATGCCGTACTCCCAGCCCGCCGTGTCCTCAGCCAGGCTGGGCTCGTGCTGCGGGGAGAGCAGAGTCGCCCTCTCACCGGGTCGAGGGTGGGTGGGTCCCACCACCCATGGTCCCGCCAGGTCCCTGACCAGGCGGCCCCTTACCAGCTGCAGGAAGGACAGGGTCTCCTGCTCGTGGCTCAGCCTCCCGTGGTCCCGGTAGCGCACACGCGCCCAGCGCCGGCGGCGGCAGGAGTAGTAGGTCTTCTCCACCGAGTTCCAGACCTGGGGCAGCCCCGAGGGCGGGATGCCCACTCCGTACTCCCAGCCTGCGGGACCAGGACACAGCCCGTGGCCGCCCAGGGGCCCACAGGCTCGGGGGCTCGGACAGGCCTGAGAGATAAGCCCTGGAAGGGCAGGCCGAGGGGGCAGTGCTGTCCCTCACGTCCAGGTCTCTCCAGCCGCAAAGGAAGGTGTGCTCACACCGCGTCACCCGGGTGGCCTGGGCTCAACTGCCCGTCTTACAGACAAGGAAGATGAGGCTCACAGGCGTCCTGGGACACACACGAGGCCACACAGCCCGTAAGTAGCAGAGACTGCGTCTCGAGCCCAGGTCTTCCGACTCCCAGCCCACCGCCCCTTCCCTGGAGCCGCCTGGGGGGAACCAGGCTCTGGACGCGACCCCCGTCCACGTGCTCGGGAGGCGCTTAGCACCTGCCCTGTCTCAAAGCTGGGGCCCACGTCTGTGGCAAGGGTGGAGGCCCTGCTCTCCGGAGACTGAGGACCCCCAGGAACGCAGGCCTACCCCACCCGACAGCTTGGCTACTTTCGGTTCCAGGCCCGGCCGCCCTCAGCCGCTGCCCAGAGGACTGACCCTCACCGTCCACCGCGTGGCTCAGCTCCACGGCCCACTTCTTCTTCACGTGCCAGCCCTGGGGGCACTTCACATTCTCCCGGGCCTCCACGGGTTCCCCGTTCTGTGGGTGGACAGAGAGGGCGGGCCAAGGGCCGTCTTGCTCGCCTACTACAGCTATCGTGGCCTCCAGCCCCCAGGAGCAGACCGCGCTTGTTACGTCTGATGCCGCCCACATGTTCACTTAATACGCTTTTACTGCCTTGCCTTTCCGAACCGTACGTGCATTTTTTAAAGGAAGCTCTATATAAGCAGTGTCAGTGGAACCACTCACCATAAATAGGAATCAACCGTACGAATGACTGTGAAAGCAAAATAGTGTGACTGAATCTCAGCTGGACGCTGCCGCCTGCCCAAGGCGGCTCTTGGGAAGGGGAGACCAGTGTGCGTGACAGATGGGTTAAAGCTCACTGTCCAATCAGTGGCCACCAGCCTCCTGGGGCTCCTTAAATTTAAGTTCGTTAAAAATGAAACAAAATTCGGGAATTCCCCTGTGGTGCAGCGGTTAGGGCTCCGCGCTTCCACGGCTGGAGGCCCAGGTTCGATCCCTGGTCGGGGAACTAAGATCCCGCATGCCGCGCGGTGCCGGAGCAAAAAAGAAACAAAGTTCAAAGTTCAGTTCCTTACTGAACTTTGAATTCTGGGTAAAAGTGCCACCTTCGAAGGGGGGAAGGAAAGGTGCCCACTCCGTGGTTCTTCCGGTCCCGTTTAGGGGACCTCTCCCCACCACCTTGGGACACAAACCCCGTCGGCGCTCACCCGAGGTCACACCAGGGAGCGGGGCTCCAGGGAGCGGGGCTCAGATGGTAACGCCTGATCCGGTGCTCTGTCCGCTCAGACACCCAGCTCCCAAGGCGCCCCCAAGGCGCCCCCTGGTTGAATCGCTTGCTGCCCCGTGCACCCGCTCACCGCGTCTGTGTTGGGGATGGCGGCAGGCACCCAGGCCCCTGTGGCGTCCCGGTGCTCGTTCTCGTACACCTCCTCCAGCACCTGGCTCTTGTTGATGTCTGTGTCCAGGAGGAGCCTGGGGGCAGTGAGACCCCAAGTTCCCAGCATCTCTCCCTCAGCTTACAGGCCCCCGGGGTCCTCCTCTGATGGCCGAGCGCTCCCGTACCTGGCAGCCCCACCTGCTCTGGGCAAGGCTGGGCAGCGGGGCCTGGCATGCAGGGTAGGGGGGTGGGCAGGGCCCCCTGTCCTATGCACCCCAGCCCCCGGGACCGGGCTGCAGTGGCTGTGTGCCCGCCTCTCTGGGCTGCGGCCTACTGGCCCTCCTGGGTAAAAAGAAGTGTCAGCTCCAGTGCTGCCTGTCCGGGGGCACACAGGCTCCGGGGCCCGCATTCCAGCCTTACCTCCGCTGAGGCTCCGCTGTCCACGGCCCCTGCCAGTGCCATCCCTGGGGCTCCTTGAAATCTTCCCTGGGGAGGGCCTTGTGCCCCATGACATCCGAGAAGCTGGGGCAGTGCTGCAGCCACTGCTGTCCCCACTGGTCCTTATACTTGGCCTGGTTCTCGTACTGGGGGAGGGGAGTCCATCAGTGCCTGCTGCCACCCCCAGCATACCCAGCACCGGCCCTAGGCCCCCCCACTCTGGGCTGCAGGCACCTCCCAGAAATGTGGTAGTCAGGCAGAGGGCCATGTGGCACCTGCCCGGGGGCGGGAGCCGCGTTGTCGCTTGTAATGGGACAGCACTGCCCCCGCTGTCAATCAGCACAGACAGCTGCCACTCATCAAGGGCTCACTGTGGCTGGGCCCATGCCAAGGGCGTTACATGAACCGTCCCCTTTCAGCCGCACACTCCCATTTCACAGGTGAGGAGACTGAGGCTCAAAGGTCACCTCTACCCCAGGCGGCTCAGCTCTCAAGGAGTGGGGTGGGGTGGTGTGGATGCCTGTGTTAGAGCCTGGTGGTGCCTGCGATATGACCTGTCCGCCCCGAGTCACTGCTGACCCTGGGGAACCTGGTCCTGCCCCACCACTGCCACGTCTTGCTGCCTCTGGACCTTTCTTCCACATTCCCCTTCTGGGCACGCGGCCCCCGCTCCGTACACTCATCCTAAATCCCTCTCTGTCTCAGCACCTCCGAGTTCTACAATCTATCCACAGCATGCAACTGAGGAACCATGAAAATGTTTTGACAAAGTAAGTTAAAAAGCCCGAAACTCAAAACTTATTTCTCTTCTGTTCTCAGGACCTTCTCCTGAGCCATGTCCTCCCCTCCTCTGATTACAGAGCGGCCTCTGGCCGGCTGCTCACACACCTCCTGGCTTTACGGTTCTAAGGGAACATGCCTCATTGCCGGCTCCTCTGACTGTCCCAGGCCTCCCCCTCCCCGGGACCACCAGGCTGGCCTGCAGGACCCAGGTGGGCTCGGCAGGGGTCCCGGGCTGTCACGCTGATGATGGGCGAGACCCCCTGCAAGCAGTCGGAGCCTTGCTCACCTCACATACCCTGAACTAATTGGGAGAAACTCCCAATCAACCTCCATCGGGGTGAGAGGGACCAGCCCCAGGGGACCCTTCAGCTGCCCTCCTGTCACCACAGCCTATGGCTTGTCAACAGGGGACCTCTTTAGTTTCTGCCACCTCTCTCAAGCCCCTTTCACGGTTCTCAGATTCTGCCAGTGAGGCTCTCCTCCAGCTTCGGAGCTGGGCTGTTGCCGGGTCACCCGGGGCCCCCCCCGGGGCCCCGCTCACCGTCTCCGCGGACACGACCACTTCGCCCTGGCGGAGCAGCTGCAGATCCTTGCTGTCTGTCACGTTGCCGAGCCACAAGCAGACCCGGAGCTGGGCCGGGAGCGCGTCCTTCTTTCCTTCACCCTCTGGGTACTGAGCCAGAGGCAGGTCAACAACCACGGGGGCGCAGGCCCCCAGGGGCAGGGGTGCGGGTGAGGGAGGGGCACACGCACCTGCCCCTTCACCCTGAGCGCTGGGAGCAGGGCCCTCACGCGGAGCTGGGTGGTGGGCGTAACAGAGGCTGGTACGGGTTGCGGGGGGAGAGGGTCAGTGCCGCCGGGGAACCTGGGAATGCTCCAGGGAGGGGTGGGGCTGAGGGTGCCATTGACACGGATGCTACGCGCCAGGCAACGTGCTAAGTGCTCTGATCCTCACACACCACCACGAGGCGGGCGTCGTTATCGCCAGGCCCGTTTCACAGAGGAGCAGGCGGAGGCCAGACACGGTCAGGAGTTGGCTCCGGCTCACACAAGCCAGTGAGCGGTAGAGCCAGGGTTCGAGCCTCAGTGATCCTTGCAGGATGAGGAGGACTCAGGTGGGCCCTTCCACCGTGGCGGAAAGGGCAGTGGGGAGCCAGGGACGTCTCCAAGACGGAGGCAGTGTCCCCCACCTGCCTCCCAGGGGGAGGGCTGGAAGCACAGGGCCGTCTTCAGGGCAGGGGACCTGTGGTCAGTCAGCCTTGTTTATGGATTGTGTCTGATAGGAGGGGCTGGCACCCAAACCTCATGGGTATTAAATATGTAGGTAGCAGCCAATCGTGGTGCGGGGGAGACAGGACAGGGACAGGACCAAGTGAAGCATCAGGATGACGGAGGGGACAAATTTGAGGAATATTTATGGGTGGCATGGACTTGGTGTCGGCCACATGCTGATGGTCCCAGGCCCCCGCCTTCCTCTGTTTAAACCCCATTTCACCTGGTAAAGGGCCTGACAGAGAGGAAGTGAGCGTGCCCTTGGGAGGCTCATGGGGGCTGCCCGGGGGGGTTCAGGGCTTCTCCCTTGGGATGTCCTGGGCCCTCTCCTCCCCTGAGGACCCCTGGCCTCCCCACCTGCAGGAAGAGGGTCTGTGTCTTCCCACAGAACCTGCCGGAGTGCCGGGTCCCGGTCGGGGAGAACAGGATGGTGTGGGCGGGCACCTGGGCATAGGCCACTCGCTGATCCCGGGACATCAGCCAGATCATCACGTCCGGGAGGTTCATCTGGGGCTGCCGGGAGGGAGAGCGTCAGGCCCACGTGGCCGGCTCCAAGGCCCGCCTCCGGCCGGAGTGTCCAGCACCCACCTCGGGGAGCACGGCATTGAGGCGGTACAGCCAGCCCTCCACGGTGGCCACCATGTCCCTGGGCTGGGCTTCCTTGGCCTTCTGGGCCAGCTCCTGCAGAAGGAGGCTGCGGAGCTGCCACCTCTTCTTGTCCAGGTCGGTTGCTTTGGGCTGATCAGTCATGCAGGGCAGTGGGCACCTGTGGCCGGGACCGGGAGGGCGGGGGCTGAGTCTCTCTCCGTGTCACTTGCTCACCATCCCGCCCGGCCTCAGTGCCCTTCCCAGACCCAAGATCCTGCCCCACGCCTGCTGGCCTGACCCGGGGAGCCCTGCCCACCCTCCTTAGGAAGGCCACTCACTGCGGCCCTGGCCCCTGGGTCCTCATCCTTCCCCATCCTTTCCTTCCAGCCCCTGCAGTGCGCCAGGCCCGTGCTCAGGACCTCCTCGTGGACAGAGGTGTGAGCTGTGAGACAGGGGCCAACCAAACCCGGGCGGGAGCGGGGAGGATCCAGTGGGCTGCCGGGCCAGGAGGAGCCTTACAGTGGCTCTTCCAGAACAGGCAGAACCCTGGAGAGGGCCTTGTGGATGGAAGGAGCTGCAGGGGAAAAGGTACGGGCCGGGACCGTGCGGGGCTTGTCTGGACAACGGGGAGGCTGGTTTGATAGGAGCAGCGGGCATGGGTGTCGGGGGAACAGTGATGTGTGGAGAGGTCAGGGCCGTTCTGGGGGTCCCTGAATGGGAGAGAGGCGGCTCTGTGGTTTGGGGAGAGATCTGCGCGGAGCTCATATTTCCTGCGGAGGCAGGGGTGCAGAAGGGTGGTGGTGAGCGTTGTTCTGTAGGGTCCTGTCTGCACCCCAGACCCTGTGTGAGCCTGCTCTGGCTCAGCTCCAGCCCCGGGTGAGGGGCCCACCGCCCCTACTTGCAGTCCTCCATCAGCTCCCTCAGCAGTTTCTCCCACTGGTGGAGCAGAGCCGGGTCCCTTGGATTCCTCATGGATTTCAGGGTGTCCAGATTGGCTTTCTGCCCAGCAGGAGAGAAGTGGCAAGTGAGTATGGGGCTCCCTCAGGACAGGCTGCAGGGCTGATTGGCCCAAGATGGTTTCAGCCAGGACTTGGGGACATTTGAGGGGTAAGCTGGGGATGTCAGTCCAAAGCCGTCACACGCCCTTGCAAGGCTAGGATTCCCACCCACCCCCCAATGGGTGGCGGGAAGGAGCCACGACAGGGTGGGACTGTGAAGAGGTTACAGGGCCCTGACGCTGGGCTCCCCTTCTATCGGTGCGAGAAAGTCCTATCTGAGGCGGGGGCACCGGGTGGCTCTCCTGCCTAAAACTGCTCTGCGGCTTCCTTCCTTAACAGTCACGAAGACCTTTTGTGATCGGACCTTTCCCAGCTTCCCTGGCCTTACTTCCACCTCACCTCCAGGCCCCCACCAC
>NW_021146217.1:0-25000 GCF_002837175.3 Physeter macrocephalus
AAATTACACGCCTAATCGGTCCTTAAATAGATTTTAATTAAATAATCATACAAGGCTCATTTTATGACTTAAGAAAGGCATTAGTTTTCGTTATAAACTTTCCACCAGGATATAGAATGATGATAGCAGACAAATACTTATTCTTTGAAAAGCACCAATAACTGATGGGCAGAGTATTGGGAAAGTAGACCCTGTTTCACACCTTCTGGAATCGAAGTGGAGACTAGACAGACCACATCTGCACAACTTTCCTCCGGAGAAGGGAGAGGGGATTTCTTCCTCCAAAGCATTACTTTTGTCTTCTCTTTGGGGCCAGGAGAAAGGAACCCCAAATGTTCCTTTTCCTTGCCCATCTGAAGAGATTTCTCCAGCTTAGAAGTCTCTTCTAGAGACCACTCCTCGCCACCCCCATCTGTTTTCCACCCCTCAGTCTGCTGAGAGCCGTGGTGGAAAGCAGGCAGGCTGTGCTTGTTAAATGCTGTGTAAAATGCTGTTAATAAAATAATAAATACAAAGGATGGAGGCTGCTGGTTCCATGGGTGTTTTGACTGGAAATGCCTTGGCACTTGTCATGTGTTTATGGGAGGGCAGACAACTCTAGGATTTACATAGTTTGGACATTTCTGTACTTCATTTATTCTTTCCTAAATGACGTAGGCCTAGAGCTATTTCAAGTTTGCATTTGTACAGAACTGTTAAATGCCTAAGAGTTTCTCCAATTAAACCAAGTTTCAAATCAGACCCAAGGCTGGAACATACTCTCGGCCTTGCCCCACTCCACCCCTCTGCCTCTGTGGCTGGAGAAAACAAACAGACACTCAACAACAATCTCCTGTCCTTGCTCTCCCCACCTTCACCCCCCCCGGGGGGGGGGCACCTAGGGCAAAGGTTAAGGTGTCTTCAGATTACAGGCAAGGCCCTGGCTACACACACTGGGAAAGCACTGCAGTTGGGCACATCCTGGGCATACTCGAACCTCTAAAATAGTGAGCTAAGATGGGGGGAAAACTGCTGGCCTGGTAAAACCCACTGTTCACAAAACAATGTCAGCAAAGGCTGGAAGGCATTCTTTAGAGAGGTACCCCCCCCCCGGGGGGGGGGGCACCTAGGGCAAAGGTTAAGGTGTCTTCAGATTACAGGCAAGGCCCTGGCTACACACACTGGGAAAGCACTGCAGTTGGGCACATCCTGGGCATACTCGAACCTCTAAAATAGTGAGCTAAGATGGGGGGAAAACTGCTGGCCTGGTAAAACCCACTGTTCACAAAACAATGTCAGCAAAGGCTGGAAGGCATTCTTTAGAGAGGTACCAGGGACTCATGCCTACTGAAGCTCTTTCAGCACAAAGGCTTTTAGGGGAAGAAGGGAAAAGGGGGGTGGGGGGGGGGAGAGAAAGGGAGGGCTCCTGTTTCAGAGCAGGCATCCCCAGAGAGTCAAGAACCAAGTGTAGCTTCAATCAAACGCTGACTTCCCCTCTGGGAGTCTAGTAGGAAACCTGATCACAGTAGCTTACTACCGGCCTGGATCCATACAGGTCTGGTTTTCTTCTCATGCTAGTAATTTTTAAAAATACATATCGATATAAAAGAAGCAATCCCTTACAGACTTTATTGAAAACCACACTGAGACCTCATAACATCCGGACTTAATCCCTATCAAACAAACCACAGCACCTCTGGCCTCTGCAGCGGGCCAGACCCTTTCACCTCTTCCCACCAGGTCTCCCCCCTCCAGCCGCTGCTGTTCTCTCGCCCCCAAAGAACGACGGGAGGACTTGCCAAAGAGCACCTAGATACCGGTTCTGGAATCAATTCCTAACCATATAAATGATCCCACTTAGGGGGAGAAAAAAAAAAAAAACCCAGCCTTTTCATATGGAATCCTTTAAAGCGCAGAATGCAAAGAACTGTAACAAAGGGAAAGAGGAACCCACGGAGGCAGACCTGGAGGAATAGCCTCAGGAATACCCTTGGAGGGGAGCTTAACCTGCAGGTTGGTCCCCAGACACTGGCCTACGCAGGTCTTGGTGAGGGGGGCATCTCAGGGGCAAGCAGGGAACGGAGAAGCAACCTATAGGAATCTGACCAGTCATTCAAAGCAATTACTAATCCTCGGGGCCTACTACGTGCCAAGTATTCTTTGATCCTAAAGGTGGATAATTATTCCCAGTCTTACAAATGAAGAAACTTACTGAGGCTCAGAGGCCATAAATAACCTGCCCCCAAGGTCACACAGCTAGTAAAAATGGGCCACGGTCAAACTCAGTCCTGGAGTTGCGGAGAGGAGCCAATTATTGGTCAAATTGTGCCATCCGGAATCCCCAAGAAGTTCGGAAGGCTTCCTTAGCCCTTGTACTCCAATACAGACAGGGTAAAAGGATAGCACTTAACACCTATGAAATTCGGTCCACAAGGAGCCTGGACCCTAGTTTCTCCTACACCCAGAAATCTCTTAGTCCATGTGAAGTCTTTCGAAATTTCTGCCAACATCCTACCCATCTCCCTACACTGGAACACCCTGGTGTGAGGCCAGGGATCCCAACAGGCTCCACTTTCCCCTCCTCCAGGAGCCCAGAACAGGCAGTGGGAGGTGGGTGCTACTCTTAGCTCTCTGTAAAAAGTGCTGACACCTGGAACTAGAACAAGGCTTGCCACCCTAGTTTTGTCACATAAAGCAATAAATCAAATTATCTAGACAGAGCAAAAGCCCTTTGGAAAGAGTGCCTACATCTACCTTTCCTAGGACTTTAATGAAAAACCCAGGGACCAAAGTGGGCTGGGGAGGCAATTGAGGGGGAAGTGGCTTGCAAGATGCCAGACACCCCTGAACTCCTGGGGGTCCCCACAAAAAGCCAAGTCCCGAGACAAGCCGGAGGTTGGGGTTAGCTCTCCTCTCCCCAACTTCTCACCCCAGCAGCGCAGGGTCAGCGCTCAACATCCCCTCCCCACCCCATCCTCAATTTCCTGGTTTGCCCCGGGCTTTCAGAAGCTCCGGGAACTATCCACATCCGATGCCACAGACGGCACAGGCTCCAAGACCGAGGGCCGTCTCCAGCTCAGCTCGGTGGGAAGGGGAACGGGTAGGAGCGCCGGACACTCAGCCGCCCCTGCGGCTTCCCGGCCCCGGGCGGGTGGCTCCTCCAGTGGCCGAGGCTCCGGATGTGTGAAATGGCTCCAGGAGCGCCTGGGGCGGGCCAGGGCCTCCGCAGCGGGAGGGACCGAGGCGATGGCGGAGCCGGGTCCTCACCCCTCTAGCCAGCCAAACACGCCCCGGCGGCCCGACGGCCCGACGGCCCGGCAGCCCCTGGCTCGCAGCCAGTGGCTTTCTCTCTTTTTTAAACTTTCCGGCCTTGGCGATCACCGCCGATTGGGACAGGATTTCCAGCCCCCGCCTTCCCTCCTCCACCCCCTCCGTGCAGGCCCTTCCGACCTCCAGGGAGGTGACCCCCGCCCCCGGGCACCGTGAGTCCCTGGCCCCGGCAGACCCTCCCCGCCCCCGCCACTTGGCCACCTGGAGCGAGCCGCTTCCCAAAGCGATCGGCGTCCGGCCGAGTCTGGGACTGCTGCTGCGTCCGGGGAGGAACTCCCGCAGCCTCCAAAGGTCCGGGCCTGCCCGCAGCGGCATGCAGAACCGCCCCCTACTCTCGCTCTCTCCGAAAGACCTGACGCGGGGGTGGGGGGGGGAGTTTAAGCCCTGTCTTTAAAAAAAAAATTTAACTCTTCAGATGCAAGAATTTGGGTGCCCTTGACACGGTTATGAGCGCTCGGGTAGAACAATAGAAATGGGGGGTGCCGGAAATAGTGCAGGAAGACCCCTATAACCCTATAAACCTCTCCTCTCCCCTCGCACTTACTATTAGCATTAAAAGATCCCAGTGCCTTCAGTGCAATAGTGCCTGTTTATAACTTTTCCCTGCTGGGTCCCCATACCCTTAAACAAGCCCCCTCCTCACGTTTTGAAATCACCAGGGCAAAGATCGCTCCCAAATCTGTGACCTCCCGAAGCTCTTGGGCCTCTCACCTGCTCTGCCCCTGGCACCCTGACCTGACTCACCCTCTTCCCCCCAGTAGTTCCTCTGGTTTGCACCTAGACAATAAATTTAGTTTAATTTAGCTTCCGGTCTTTAATTTTAGCAGGTCTCCTTTTTGCATGCAAATCAATATGGCAATTACCATCTAAAAGCTCGCCCAGCCCCGGGTCAATGTAAATTGATCATTGTCCGCCTTCCACAAAATAACACCGGGAGTCTGTGATGCATAATGAGATTATACTGGAAACTGTCTTTTAGATCAAATTATATTTTATGCTGTCAGGATCTTCTCCTAGCGGACTTCCCCGCTAGTCTAATCACGGGGCGCCGGAGCCCATGGGTGCTGAGAGGCGATGGCTGGCCGGGGAGACATGGTTCTAAGAAATAACAAAGTGCGGGGACGCCCCCCCCCCCATTTCCAACACCCTCGACTAGGAGCAGGCGGAAATGAGCCTGCGCTGGGAAAGGGGGCCTTCTACAGAAACGTTGCGGAGCGGGGGCGGGGGGGGGGGAGCTCGTTGGTTAATTCCCATCCAACAGAAAGTCAGCTATCCCTTCCGGAGGAACACATGGGGGGCAACCAGCGAAAGCCGTCGGGCCGGGCTGCAGGTTGGGAGACGTCCCCGGCCAAGTGCTCGGGGCACAGGCGGCTTGGCTGCCACGGGGGTGGCCGGAGAAGACCTTCCACTCCTGCCCCGGCTGCTTCTCAAGCCAGCGCCACCATCTAGGCCCCGGCAGCGCAGCCAGCCTTGCAAACAGACGGAATCCTGCCGGCCGGCCGTACACTCGGGCGAAGCAGCCCGGTCAGGCCGGGCCGGCTTCGGCCTCCCCTCCCCTGACTGGGCGAGGCCCCTCCAGGCCCGAACCGTGTGAGCCGAGGGCTGGAGGCCTCCAGCCAGGAGAAGGTCCTCCCGCCCCTGCGCGGCCCCCGGGGCACGGGTGTGACCCTGGAGCTTAACAAAGGGCCTTCAGAGCTCCTTTCGGCTTCGGGCTGGCGGGGGAGGGGTGGGGCCAGCGGGGAGGGGGGCGGTGCGGCGGCCCAAGTGGACCCGTGAGGCCCCCTGCCCCGCCGGGCTGGGTCGGCCGGGCCCAGCGCCCTCGAGGAAACCACCGAGGTGGCACTGCCGGGGCCGCTGGGCACTCCCGAGGACCGTCCTGGGGTTCAGGCGGCTCGGAGGCTGGCGAGCCTCCTGCCCAGCCCCGCAGCCCGGCTGTCGTGCCGGACTCAGCGCGGGCTCCACCCGAGTGCGGTCTTCCCAATAAAAGCTGGAATTCCCGGCTGGGCTCAGACAAAGAGGGACCGCGGCAAATCGACGCCGCGGGCAAACCAAACCCAAGCCGAGTTTACGCGCGCGTCTGGGGTCACAGAGGCGCCTGCTAATCCTCCCTACGCTGGCCGTCCCCGCACGGTCTCCTCAAGGGGGAAAAAAAAAGGGAAAGAAAGCATACCTCCCCTTGATTCCGCCCAGAGACCGAACTTCGCACTTCTTTCGGTTCAGTCTCTGTCAGTTCACTAGGCCCTGCGCCACCTTAGCAAACAGGACTTAGAGGAGCGCAACATCCCTTGCTCCCGACCCAGAGTGCAAAGCTGCGCCTCTTTTTCCTCCACCATCCATCCTCTCGGGGTCAAGAACTCAAAAATCTTTCAGAAATCCTCCTACCTACTCAAGCCATACTCTCTTCCCCGCTCTAGATGGGAAGAAACTATAACCAGAAGCAATCTTAGTAACTAAGGGCCATCCACCCTTAGCTAGGCACCGTTGCCTTCAGTTTCCCTCCAGCCAAAGACACAGTATTATTTCCCAGTGAATGAGTGTGCGAATGTGGTTGTGTGGCCCACACTTCCGTGCCCTGCTCGGTCTCACTGGGCAGGAAAATCTTCATCAGGCATTGAGGAGTTTTTGTCATTCAGCCTGTGTATCTAAGCATGGATGTATGCATGTGAATGCTTTTTGTGTTTCCAAGTGACCCTCTTCACACCTTAAAATGGGCTTTTGTCTCTGGAACGAACTTACAGAAATTCTGCTCCAGTTTCCAGCTCAACAAAGTCTGGGATTTTCTCCTAGAATCTCGCTCTAGGTCTCAGTATTTGCATACCCATGTTTACATTCCTCGCGGCCAGTTCTTTATCTCTTCTGTATCTCTTGTTCCATGTGGGCATCAGAGCCCAAGTGTCTTGATTTGTCTCAGCACATGTCATTCAGGCGCACATCTTAATCTGTGCATTCCTGTCTAACACGTACACCTCCCCACGACTTACATTCTTGCTTTGCCTATAATGTGGCTCATTCCCAGACCAATATGGGTTTGCAGTTTAATGTAACTAGAGGATCCCCTAAGACTACAAACCCTAAAAGGGAGAGGAGGGGGAAAGAGAGAGAAGTGTGACTAATGATTCATTTCTCTATAGGGTAACCCACCCACCAATTTCTACCTCAGGGAAAGAACGAGACCAATGCCTGCAGAGTTGTATTAAATTTTTAGACCAATTCAATGTTGACCCCATGTATGTGTATACACATGATCGATCTTGTACACATCACTGTCCAACTCCTGTTTGGAGGCTGCCTCCCTGCACATATCTTATTTGAACTCTCCACAAGTTCATGGTTAAAAGTGTTTTTATTTACATAGACAACTCAAGGACCCCTTTGCTCTCTCCGATGCATACCTGTACACACTGGCCAGGCATTTCAGGCTTGGGTCTTTGGTCGGCAGCACTCTCGGTCAGAGGCCCCACCGACTAAAAGCTCTGAGCAGACCTTCACATACTGGGCCGCTGGGAACATTAAGGTCTAACCTCTGCATCTCCCCAACTCAGTTCCTTAAGTGAGGGTGCCCACTGTGTGTGTTCACACCTCCTCCATTGAGAAGTATCGGGTCAAATTAGATCACCTAGCAGTTGCGTTTGGTTCGTCGAAGAATCGAGCCCAATGTACCAGGACGTGAGGCTGCATACACAGAAGAGAAAGGAAAACCCTAAGCCCAAACTCCCGCCTCCCCTCCCCAGGGGGCTACTTTGCCTCCAGGAATTTCTACTACACTCCCCACCCCCACGCTCCCTATCGTCTTCAAAGGGTTAAGAGAAACCCTCGCAGCCTTCCCTCCACCCTGGTCGCTGGGCCCGTAGGCTCGCTCGCTCACGGGAGTCTGCCGCCGCCTCCGCGGCCCGCCCCCCCCCTTCCCGTGCTTCAGCCGGGAGGGAGCCTGCATGCCTGTCTAGACCGATCTATCACAGGCACACCAACAACACCCGCGAGAGTGCGGAGACCCTACCCAGGTCCCCCTGCCCGCACGGCTCCCGGCGGACAGAACCCTGGAGCGTGACCGCGCCTGCAGGGTCGCGGTGGGAGCCTACGGGCTCGGGCTGCCCCGAGCGCACCGCGGGTCGGCCCCGGCCCCCAGCGCTCCCGCCAGCCCGGCTGCCGGGGCACAGTCACAGCTCTGCGCGCTGGGCAGTCCTATTTTTATCTTGTCTAATCCCAAACTGGGCGGGGAGCACAGGCGTCGTGCTTAGAGAACAAGAGATAGGCGAGGGAGGCGGGGAGGAGCAGCCAGGCAGCGACGCGAGCGGGAGCGAGTTAAAGATACAGTCGAGGCGACCGAGAGCAGGAAGAAAGAGCGGGCTGCGCGGGCCTCGAGGCGCCGCACGCAACGCGCCGACCGGCGAAGTTACACTCGCCTCCCGGTCGCCCCTCGCCGCCCGTCCCTCCTCACTTCCCAGCGGCGTTCTCTGCAGCCCTGGCCGCGGAGCCCCGGCCTGTGTGGGAGGCAGAGGCCCGGCCGGCCCTGCAAAGGGCTGGAGAGAATCGCTAATGAGCTGTGCGGCCCATTGATCCGGAGAACACTTCCTAATTAACTCTCAGTCACCTACTGGTGACAGCGCCTCAAAGGATAGCGCTGGGGCCGTCCGAGCCCCAACCCCGACCTGCCCGTGGAGCGCCTGGCGCCCGAACCCCGCGCGCCCCCCTCACTACCCCAGGCAATCCCGGTGAGTGGCCGCGTAAACCCGCACACTAAAGGCCAGCCTCGGATTAAACCTGGACGGCATATTAATCACCGCCATCTCCCCCCTTCCTCCACGCGGTGAAATCATGCCCAAAATAAACACAGGAACCAACACTGCAAAGCCCAGACCAGATAACAGGTCGGGGGTGGAGTGGGAAGGGGCGAGAAGCAAACGTATTTTCCAAGTGTCCACGTACAGGAGTCTCGGAGGCCGACAATTAAAATGCCTTCCACACAAGCAATTCTGTTGGCCAAAACGAATCCAACACCTCGTAAGGATTGATTTCGGCCCGCGGTGTCCGTTTCCAGTGCCACAGGAAGTGTCAGATGGCTAGAAATACCCAAGTCTGTCTGCGTTCACCACCCACCGCCTTCTGGGGTGGGCCATTTCCTCCTCGTTTTTATTCCCAAGTCATTTTAAGGATTTTTCTCCAGAGACTACCCCTAGAATCAAATACCACTATCCCTCCTCTGGCCTTCTCTCAAAAAAGAAAAAAACAAAAAAAACCAGCTAAAACCCTGAGCTGTCTACTCTAGACACAGGAGGCTGTACGAATACCTATTTGAAGCGCGCTGGTTTCTTTTTTTAAGGTTTGTTTTTAAATACACATAACCCTCCCCCCTCCTTCGCTCTTCCATCCCCCCAACCCCCCAACCCTTTAGACGCCGGCGGCGCGCGCCCTCGCGCGCGGGCACTCACAGCCTCTAGCTGGAGATCGCGGACTTTCTGGAAAAGATTCATTAACTGCAAATTAAGCCTCGCCCCGGCCTCGGCCTACACGCGACCAGGCTCAGCCGTCTCAGGGACCCGGGGACGTGCCCACTCGAGAGTGCAGGCGGCGGGAAGCCCGCCGGGACCACGCGTGCCTCGAGCCGCCCTACTCCGCACACGGCGCCCCGGGGCTTGCTTGGTAAACAGCAGGAGCACGTCGCCGCCGCCCCGAGCCCCCTAGTTGGCGGAGGCTCTGCAGCGCAGCCGCCCGCCTGCTCCGAGCGCGGGCCCCGCGGCGCGGCGGCGCCTCGCCCTCCCCGCCTCGGCCGAGGATCGCGCCCGGGTGCGCAAGTTCCTCTTCGCCCTCAGCCTCTGCGCCGCACGCCCTCCGAGTGGGACCAACTTCCTCCGGCCGCAGACTCGCACACGCCCTACAGGGCTTTCCACCAGACTCCTCGCTGCCCAGAGGAGGACCCAGGTCTCGGCCCCCCCCCCCGCCCGCCGCCGCCCCCGCACGATCTACCCGCGCCCCTGGTGTCTCACAACTTAAAACCAACCCCACGACTTCGCGGGGAGGGTGGGGGTGGACTAGGGTGGCAGATTAAAATTTTAAAAGAACATTTACAAAACAAAGCGTCTGACCTGGCTGGCTGGCTGGCTGGCTGGCGGGCGGGCCGAGTCGGAACCCCTCGCTCTGCTCGATTTCCTAGTATTTTTTTTTTTAATCCACGTGATTCACGCTTTGGAGCAAGCCAAAAACAAAAAAACAAAAAAACCCAAAAAACCGGGACTCCCCTCCCGAGTCGCGCGGCAGCGGCGGCAGGTCGAGCTCGGCTCGGCCCGGGGCGCCCGCCACACACACCCTCGCGCACGCACACGCCGTCGTTCCACGAGCAAGAACGAGCTGCCCCCGGAGAGGCGAGACGAGGCAGCGGCGGCTGGGGGTTTTTACAGTTCTTTCCCGAGTCGAAAAAGAAAGCAGACGGGAACCCGCCGCCCTCCCCTTCCTGCTAGCGAGCTAACGCCGAGCCGAGCTTCCCAGCTTCCAGCCCAGCTCAACCCCCCGGCCCCCCCGCCCGACTCGCGGCGCTCAGCGACGACCGCGCTCCCGCGCACACAGGCACACACTGCCTGCAAACTTCCACTCCGCGAACTCCCTGCTCTCCTCCCAGCCCCCAGGGGGGCGGCAGCCCCCCCCCCCGCCGCGCCCCTCCCTCCCCGAAGCCCACGCCGGGCCCCTTAAGTTGGCTGCATTTTTAATAACTTACAGTTAGGAAATAAAAACGAAAGCGAGCAAAGCAGCCAAAGTGAAGCGCGAGGCACAAGCTTCGAGGGGTACGCGAGAGTCAGAGGAGCCACCCGCCGCTAGTCTGGGCCCCGAGGGAGGGGGCCAACTGCAGCCCGCCGCACGCACGCCGGCCAGCCCGCGCGGCCTCCCCGGGGAAAGGTGTTCCGGGCACTGACCTGAAATCCCCGGCCGGGGAATAAGCAGGGAGCCTGCGATCCGGAGCTTTGAAGTTTTCCCCGGAGCAGAGTCGAGGCGGCGAGGAGGAGCGACGGGAGGTGGGGTGGGTGGGGAAAGGTGTGCGGGGTTGGAGGAAAGTGGGGTGGCGATGTTGGCGATGGGAGAAGGGGCCGGGCCGGGGAAGCGCGGCGAACAGCAAAGTTTGCCGTCCCCGTAACCCGCTCGCGGCGTCGCGCTCGCCCGCCTCCCTCGCCGTCTGCTGCCAGCCGGCTGCCCTCGGGGTCGGCCCCGCCGAGGGGTGGGCTCTGGGCCGGGTGGGGGCGGGGCAGGGCGGGGCGGGCTCAAAGCCTCCGGGCAGGTGGCGACAGCCCCGCGCGATCCTCCGGGCTCCGGCGGCTTGGCCGGGCTCGGCCGGGCTCAGCAGCTCTCGCGCCGCCGCTGCTGCCGCCCGCGCTCGGGCAGGAGCCCCAGCGCCATGTTGACGGTTCGCCGCGAGCGCCCGCTCGGGCTGGGTGTGTGAATGTGTGTGTGTGAGTGTGTTGGCCAAGTCTTCCCTGCGCGGCGACAGCGCGGCTTGGGCTCCCCGCCCGGCAGCTCGCGGGCTCCCCCTCCGCTGCCGCCTCGCTCCCGCTCTCGGTCGCGGTCTGGGCTCCGGCGCGTCTTCCCCGCTGCCGCCGAGCTCGGTCCGCGTTCAGCAAGGAGCGTAGCTCTGCCTCACCTCGCCGCTGGGAGCCCAGGCTCCGTCTGCCGCCGCACGCCGCGATCCCAACGCGTCCCCCCTCCCTGGTTCCCTCCTCTTCCTCCTCCCCCTCCCTCCGCCCTCTCGCCCGCCCTCCCTCCCTCCCTCCCTCCCAGCAGCCGCCTCCCCTCCCCCCGCAGGCGCAGCGCTCGGGCGACAGCCGCCCGCCCGCCGCCGCCGCCGCCTCCAGCTCTCGCAAGTTTGAGCTCCCCCAGCCTCCGCTCACCCTCCGCTCACCCTCCGTTGCAGCGCCTGGGCGGTGGGGTTTCGGAGGGGTGATTCCCCAAGAAAGGTTTGCCCGAGTTTCCCCAGCCGTCATCGATTCCCGGCGCGTTTCGCCTCTCTGGGTCCGAACCCCAGACCACTTGGGTGGCGTCCCCCTCGCCCCTTGTCCTCCCCTCCCCCGCTCGGACCGAGTTGGCTGCGCACACCCCGCCCGGGCGCGCGTCCTGGGCGAGCGAGAGACCGACTTGGGCGGCGGCGGCGGCGCGGGCGGCCCGCTGATCCTGAGCCGAGGGGATGGGGGGCGGCGGGGGCGGCTCTCCCAGCCGCGCGCCGAGACTCCCCTCGCTACCCAGAAGGCCAGTGGAGGACCGCAATTACCATAAAGCGCCTAGCACTCGGCTCAGCCAAAGCTGTCAAACCCCAGCGGCACCCGCCGCTGCCTCCTCTCGCCACCAGCGCTGCGCTCTCCCGGTCGTGCGTCCCCTCCGAGACGAAGCAGAGCCTGGCGAGTGCGTGTTGGTGCCCATCCCCACCCTGGGTCGCCCCTTCCTCCCGGAGAAGCCCTTTCCCATTTCGTTGTCAAGAGCTACCTGAAAACACCACCTTGGGCAACGGTGGCCGTTCCGCCCGAACTCCGCGCCCGAGTTCCCCGGACGTTTCGATTGTGTGGGAATTGCTTGGAGAGGCGGGGGATGGAGGAGGCAGCCCGTGGGGCACAAGGAGGCGGGGGTGGGGGCGGTAGGGGAGTGGAGATCCACCAGAATTTCTCCCCGTTCTCGGGCATTTCACAGTCTGCATCTCAGATGATTAGAGGGTCTGTCCTGGCCCCTCACCCCTGCCTCAGGAGATTATCTCCCGCGTTTTATTTTCCTTGGCAGGGAGCAACTTTTGGCTTACACCGTTCGCTCCATAAATTTCCACTCGGTAACGTCGTGCTGATCGGAGCTCGGCGGCGGCGTACAGCCTGAGCCCGCAGCAGTTCAATTCAATTGACACGTATTGAGCTTCTCCAGCGCACCCGGCGCGGCGCTGGGCGCGGGGGGAGGGCGGGGGCAGGCAGGCGAGAGGGGGAAGCGGAGAGGCGAGGTTCCGGCCTCCCCAGAGCGCAGAGCCTCTAGGGCGAGCCGAGAAGCCCTAGTTCGTGAAGCGGGCGGGAAGGGGTGGGAGTGGGGGAGGGGTGTTCCGGCCTAACCGGGCCCGGACAACGCCGCAAAAGGTGACCCCACTCCGTTGCTGGATAGGCTCTTTTTATGCTGAACGTGGGGGAGTCTCTTTCTGCCTAAGGACAAGATGGTGCAGGCTCGATGAGAACATCAATCCGAAATGGAGGTGGCTTGTAAATCCACACGGAAAGTTTTAAAATATCCTGGAGTGTCTCCATGCCAAAAATAATCAAAAGCATCTCAAGTTGATTACTAAGTCAAGGTCAAGGCCAAAATCAGCTCTAGCTAGCAGATCCCTTTAAAAAAATTAGACTTAATACTGACTGCAGGACTGGTGTTAGGTGCGATTTTATTTATTCTGTTTTAGTTCTCAGTACATAGTTATAAAAACAGCCTTTTTCAAAGCAGAAGTGAAACATCTCTACCGTTTGAAACCCGAAACTTCGGGCAGAATTAAATCTTCATGCTCCAGAGCTGCTTAAAACAACTGATGCAAAAGACAGGCGGGCAAGTGCCCCTGTGAGCAGTTCCCAGCCCTGCTGGGCCGCCACGGCTTCCAGGACCCGTGCCTGCATAATGGAATGTACGCCTTTTTCTTCCTGGTCTCTCTGGAGGTGGATGTCTCTGAAGGCTAACCCACACATTTTTTTAATCTCCGGTAACAAGCAGAAAGACACCTGGACTATTATGCTGTAAAGCTATTTTTTATAAAGACATTTTAGGGCCAGACATTAAAAGTTATTAGACTGAACGCATGCAAGTTACAGACACAGCTGGAGAAAAGGCCTCTGGTTGTGTGTTGTAGCAACATTTCTTTTTGAAGCAACTCCTTTTATTCAAAACAAATCTAAAATAACCGGGAAGGCTGAAGTTGGGTATTTGTGGGGAAACACTGAATGCGGTTCCAGGCAAGGAGGCCGCTGTGCCACTGTGGGCCTAGAGGGAGAGCTGGCCTGGGTGAGTGCGGAGCCGTGCCAGGCTCTTCTGGCTCAGTTAGGCCACCGCAGAGACCCTGGCCCCATGCCCGGCCACCTTCTCTCCCCTTCCCATGCCTCCCCAACTCTCCCCCCAGGCACAGGCTTTTCCCGGAGTTGAAAGTTGCGTGTAACCGTCCAGAACTTTTGGAAAATCCAGGAACCAAGTTAAAACACGGAGTCTGCTGCCTCTCCGAGTCCTGTGGCCTCCCGGGGCTGCTGACAAAGGGGCCTGTTTGTCTAACTTTAAAAGTTAAAATGAATTGGGGAGGGGGGCGGTGCCGTAAATGCGAAGGGGCCAGAGGAGGGCTGACTGTGGGAGAAATTTGATGCTGGAGACAAACAGACCAGTAAATTCGCCTTTGACGTAATTTGCAGCATGCGCGGGCGCGCGCGCCCCCCCCCTTTTAAGGAGTCTTGCCTCCGTGGTATCGTTGGTGGGATTAAAAGGTTTCTCTTCCATCTTCGAGAGATATATTTTGCAACTCTGTGGGACTTTAAAAAATATCTTATTAAAAAAAATCTTATTAAGGCAGTCCTAAGAGGCATGAATGTACGTGGGGGGGAGGGGGTTCATGACTCACTGGGGATTAAAATGTGAGATTTTTCCTGAGGTGCTCTAAGGTGGAGGAAGGGGAGGGAGTTTACACCTATTGGCCCAGTTAGTTGGCATTATTCCAGGGAGGTGAAGCAGAAAGCTCAGGAATGGCAGTCCCATCTTGTGTCCTCACTTGGGAAGGGGCTCCGGGAGTGGGGACACCGTGGAGCCTGCAGCCTGTGCGGGCCTACTCCTGCTCCCTCCTCCCCTGCCCTCCCACGAGTCCCTCAGGAGCTGACCTGGGGGTCAGGCTGCTACACTCGGCACTCAGCAAGGGGAGGATTTCAATGAAAGCAAAGGAGGAGGCGGCGGGAGAGAGCCAGCGAGTGAGCGCAAGGGAGGGGAGGCCGCACAGGCAGCGGAGAAATAAAGAAATAGGCACAGAATGGCGAGGTGCTTCCAACTGAGCCGCAGGGCCACTCCTCTCCCACCTGCCTCTTGTCCCCTGGGAAGGGTCTCCCAGTTATAACCTATGGCTCTCGGGCACTCTCCTGCTGCGGATTCTATCCAGCCTCTGCAACTGGACAAGCAGGTTGGCACTTCCGGGGAGCAGGCCTGGAGACTGGTCACCCTTTTCCTGCCAGGCTGACTGTGTAAGGTCTGCCAGGCCCTCTTCCACACCTTCAGTCACCGCCCAAGGCCTACGGGAAAGGCCATGCATCCCGTGGTGCGGCTCTTACCTGGTGTTTGGGGGACCCTGGGACCCTAACATGGTGCGTGGGGTTTGTTTGTAACATACTTGCAGGAACTAAGTCATAAAGCTCTGTAGGCCCCGATGGTGCTCTTCAGAGGCTGTTCTCACGTCTATGCCACTGGTTATCAGAATAGGTGGGATTTGTGTGATTACAGAGAATGTATTTTTACTCTATATAGTGTGAGCTAGCCTGTTAACTATTTTTAAAAACACACAAACACCTACAATAACAGTCTTCCCTGGTCACTTTGTAAAAGAGCTCTGGGCTTATCAAGTGGCACTTAGAAGACCCACTGGCCCATCTCCCAAGCACAAGGCATCCTTGTCCCAGGGATTTCACTTATCTGGAAACATATAAAGGTAGCTGCCTTCCCTGGTAGGAGTCTGCTAGACTTAGGGGTCTCCAGGTTGAAGACGGTTGCTCTTTCTGTCTAGTCTTTGAACGGTTACTGGGCGTTTGTGGGAGGAGGGTCCAGAAGGCAGGCCCAACATGGTAGTAGCAACTGCCTCTCAGAATTTCTGGTCTGGGCTAGATTTCAGGCTCTGACCAGGCACCGGTGGGTGAACTACCGCTGACACTGAAGGGCTTGCTGGGTAGACGGATGTCAGCAGAATGAGCATAAATACTGGCGGCTTGGGGAGGCCCCGTCTTGCGCCCCACCTGGCCCCTGCTTAAGAGCACTCGAAGCCACCGAGCTGGGCTGGATGCTCCTGTAGATAAACTCAGACGCCACGTCCCGCCCCGGCTGCTTATTTAGCGAGGTGCCTCCAGCTCATATTTTACCCAGTCGGGGTCAGTGAGTGGGAACCGCGGGGAGAGGGGGCGGAGAACACCAACTCCTCGCTCGCAGACCCAGCAGGGCGGCCTTCCGCCCGAGCCGTTTTATTTACAGCTTCCCTCCTCGGTGGCCACGGGACCCCTGCGGACACGCACCACCCTGAGCCCCTTCGCGGGCACTATCCCGGGGACTGGAGGGATCTGGAAGGCTCTGCCAGCCCCTCGCTCGGGGCAGGAAGGGAGTACCGCCCAGCAGATGAAAACGCGGCGCTGGCCTGTCCCTGAGTACCTCTGAGGCCACCACAAAGTCGGGCGCAGAGGTGAGTGGCGCGGGGCGGTTGCCCCGGGAAGGTCAACCAGGGAGCAAAGCTTGGGGCTAGCGCAGGGCTGGGGATTCCAAACGGCCTAATCCGCTGCACTTTCCCCCCTCCCCCTCCCCCCCCCCGGGTCCAATCTGCTCGGCCTTCGCCCGCGATGTTCCCCCCCATCCCGGCGTCTCCAGCACGTTGGCAGTCGCGCAGCCCCCGGCCGCGAGCGCGGGCGGGGGGGGGGCGCAGGGTGGTTTGTTTTGCGGGGGAGTGGCGCGGGGCGGTTGCCCCGGGAAGGTCAACCAGGGAGCAAAGCTTGGGGCTAGCGCAGGGCTGGGGATTCCAAACGGCCTAATCCGCTGCACTTTCCCCCCTCCCCCTCCCCCCCCCCCGGGTCCAATCTGCTCGGCCTTCGCCCGCGATGTTCCCCCCCATCCCGGCGTCTCCAGCACGTTGGCAGTCGCGCAGCCCCCGGCCGCGAGCGCGGGCGGGGGGGGGGCGCAGGGTGGTTTGTTTTGCGAGGCCTGACAGAACCTTCTGTGTGCGGCGGAGGGAGGAGGCTAATGCATAATGCACAGCGCCTGGAAGCCCGGCCATTAGCGGCCTGTCGGTGACACAGACAAACGACTGAGAGGGAGGAGATCCAGCTCGCTCTGGAGTTTAAATATACCAGCGTGGAGGGGAAACGCCATGATTTAAAAGTGTGTGTTTGCAGACACTCGCATATATTTTAATGATTTCCAGCAGGCCGTGCGCCCCAGCCTTGCATCCCCCTCCCCAAAAGGGGGACGTGTATGGGGGGGTAGGAATGAAGGCAGAGTGAGAGGCCTCAACCCGAGACCCACCGCTAGCTTCTGAGGGATGAAGGGAAGAAGAGGTTGGTAAATGCACCGCGGAGAAAGTGAGGCCTAGGGAAGCCACACGACCCAAGGCCATCCCCAGATTTTTTTTTTTTTAAATCTGGCCATCGAGGCTTCCACCCCGGACTGGACCTTCTACGTTGTACTAAAAAGAAAGGCCTGGGGGAAAGAATAAACCCTACTACCCCGGCTTCCCCCCAGGTGCCCACATTTTTGAATCTTCCCTTTCCACTGACAATCCAGAGACCTCCTTCCTCCCCGTTTAACACACCAGTGTTTTTTAGCAATTAAGGCGAGAAGGGGGTGGGGATAAAGATAAGCCAATTTTTTTTTTCCGCCATGCAAGTGTGAAAGATAAGATAACGCTAAGCTGAGGCAAAGCGGCTGCTTACAACCTCCCCTCAGCGATTTTGATCGGTCACTTCTTATCTCACAAAAATGCTCCTTTCGAAAACTGCATCAAAAAAAGAAAAAGGCTCAAGGAAAGCATTTTCATTTGGAACTGACATTTAAAACTCACCTTCTCTACACCAGCAACCCCCTCCCCATCCGCGGGGCTCCCCAGGAAAAGTCGCATCTCGACTACAAGGTTTCAGGCTTTCTCGTGGGGGGCAGGATTACTAGTGTAATTAGGCTGAATAAAACCAGGGATGCGTGATGAGGATTTATCCTGCATCCAACCCGAGGCTCGCAGCCGGGTTTTCCTTTTCTGAGTTCCTGATCGCTGTTTGTGTTTCACCATCGCGCTCGTGTGTTAAAACTAAACAGGTAGTTATATTTGGGAGGATCATATAACTATGTCAACACGAAGCGGTTGTTAATGCGAAATAATAAGAAACTCTGCTGATTTTTACAGGCCCCTGTAAAGGAAGGAAAAGGCATCATGCGCCCCAGAACCCGAGAACTCTCAGCCGAACCGGACTCTCGGGGAGTCTTATAAAATTCTTTTCTCGCACAAAAATCTCACCAAGGGGTTTCCGGAAGACTTTGTATTTGTTGAGGGAGGTTTCGGTATTGAACTCCAGGCCCGCAGGGCGGCCTGTAAATTCCCCCCAGCCCAGCCGCTGGCCCCAGATCGCAAACATCAAGGTAGGCGCCCCAGGCTGAGTTGATGAGCCTCTGCGCCCACCTCCGGCTTACAGCTCCCGAGCTCCCACTTCTTCACCCCCCCATCACGGGTTCGCAACTCGGCGCTGGGCGTACACCGAGTCTGCCCTCTCCGGGTACGACCTAAAGCCCGGGGCTAGCCGCGGCCGGATAGTCCCCGGGGAGCCGAAACCGCCGAGCGGGGAAACCCCTCCTCTTGCCCTTCCGCGAAAAGCCTGGCCCCAGCGTAGGCGCCAAGCAAACGGGCATCCGCTGACAGCCGGGCCTCACGTAAGGCCCACACGCGTCCCATTAGTCAGCCTGAGTTCCCCTCGGGCGACCAGTCTGGCGCGGCCCCAAGGCCAGGCGCGGGCGGGGAGGGGGTGCGGGGCCGCGGCGAGCTGGGAGCGGGGCGGGGGCGCGGGCTCTGCGGGGCCCGGCCGGGCTCGGTTCCGCGTTCCTGGGCCCGCGGGTAAGCTGAGCCGGCGGGGCAGGCCGCTCCCTGGCTGGCGCCGAGGCGCCGAGCTGCGCTTCACGTGCCCGCCATATCAGCGGCGGCGGCGGCGGCGAGGAACGGGGGCAGGGAGGCGCGCCGCAGCTCCCGCGGGGTCTCCGGCCCCCCTTCCCCCGCCCTGCGGGAGGCTGGGTCCGGACCACCCCGCAGCCCCCATCCCCGCGCCGGCCGAGAGCGGCGCTGCCAGACGCCGAGAGGCTTCTAGGGCGCCGTTCCGAAAGCTGCGCGGCGGCGGCAGCCAGGGGAGGGTGCTCCTCGCGGCCGCCTCGGGAACTTCCCAGCCGCCCCGCCGCCGCCGCCGCAGTCACCGGGACCGGAAGCCCTTGCGCCGCCCCGAGCGGCCTCCGCTGGCCCCTAGGACTGTTCCAGACGAGGGCTGGTCACGCGTCACCTTCGATCCCTCCTAGTCCCAGGCGGCTGCCCTCGCCCTGGGGCATCCCCATTTAAACCCGGAGGACCCTTCTCGAGGTCCAGCGGGACCTTCCTCTATTACCGCCATCAGCGCGGCTCCCCCGGCAGCTGGGACAGGAGGGGCGCGGAGCCGCCACTCCGGCCGGGCAGGAACACCTGCTCCCGGGCCCTGCAGCTGGGCGCGTGGTGCCGGGAGAGACTGCCTACTGTTGTGTGCAGAGATCGCGGAGGAGAAAATGAGGCTCCGAAGCTCAGGGCCAGGCGCAGCCGCGCCCTGGCCGCCCCCAACTCCCACCCTTTCTGTGCGATCAAGCCCGAAGCTCGGGGACTCGGGTCTCCCTGAGGGTCGAAGGGCCGCCACCCCTGGGATCCAGCTTCTGGCCTCAGGAGGTCGTTCGCAAGATACATGGGGCAAAACCTGTTTTGGGAGTCTTCCCGGTGTCCGCCCCCGCTCTCCAAACCAGACACACTCATCTCCCCTCAGCCCCCATTCTAGCCTCCGGCGGGGGACAAGACTAGGTCATGGCGGCACTGGTACGGGGTTCGGACTTTGCCACTCGGCGTGGGCAGGGCCGATGGACCCTCCCCATCTCCTGTGTGCCCAGAGATCGGGCAGCCGAGATGACCTGCACCGCTTGCCCCGCCTCACCCCCCCCTCCCCCGTCCCGCCCTCCCCGGAGCTCCTGGCCCAGGGCCCGGCCGGGGAAGGCGTTGTTTTGCCAGCGGGAGCCGAGCGAGTGCGCAGAGAAAAGCCTCCCTGCTCTAATGAGAGTGCACACAGCGCTGCAGCGAGGAGGATGATTACCCGGCGGGCGGGGGGGCGCGGGGCCGGGCCGCGGGCGGCGTGTGCGGCGGCCCCGCGGGCCCGGAGTCCCCGCCTGTCTGGCTGCTAATCGCACGCTTTCTGCTGTTACGGAGGCAGGCGGGAGCCGGCGGCCGAGCCCAGCGCCGGCGACTCGGCGGGTGACACGGAAACATGGCGCAGCGCCCCTCCCCCGCCCTCCCCGCGCTCCCGCCTCCAGCCTCGCACTTCCTCCCGCCCGCGAGGCTTTTGCAGTTCTAATGCTCTGCTGTCCGCCCGGCACCATTACGCTAGCAGCCGCTTCTCGGCCGCCCCGCGCGTCTCTTTCCCTTTTGTTTTCGGGGTCTATAGAAAACGTTTGCTTTTGTCCCAAGCTCTCGTTAAACCAAACTTGTGGTGGCAACGGAAGACGGTGCGGGCGGGGAGGGGCCCGGGGATTTTGGCAGCAGCCGACCAGAGCGTGGTGGAAACTTCTCTCGCTGGGTTCCCCGCCACCCCGCCTTCCCCCCCTCCCCTCTCACACACAGGCCAGTCGGCCTACCAACGCTTCCCCCCTTCTCCCCCTGAGAGGCCTCAGCGCTCCAGGAAGGAGGTCTGGGTTAGAGGGACTGTGACCAGGGGTGAAGAGCCTAGGGTGCGTGTCCGTGGGCCCCGAGTTTTTGGCACTCGGTAACCTCGCTCCTTGAAGCCTTGACTTGCCTCTCCCTCCCTTTGGTCATTCGGGGCTCTGTATCAGCCGATGAAGAAGGAAGGGGAGGGAAGAGAAGAAAGTGGTTCGCGTGTGTGGTTTTTATATTAAGGGTTTGTTGGAATCTCTCACCTCCAACTGTATAGCCTCTTTTATAGGATCTATGGCGAGAAGGGGGAACGTGGGCCCCACGGGGGAAAGGGTCAGAAACTTAGGCCTGGGAGCTGGATCTTACTCTACTGGTCGGCTCAGCTACAGCCCGGTCCGCAAGCGGGGTGGGGGGACATTGCAGAGTGGGGAACGGACAGGAGGGCCGGGTCCCTCGATCCAGGAGACGCCAAACCTCCCTCCCCCGGGCGAGAGCGCAGGTCCCCCTGGCGCGCTCCCCAGCCCAGAGCGCATGCCGTGGCTCCGCACCGGAGCTGCTCAGGCGGCAATTTTTTAAGCCTGCAATTAAGCGAGGCGTCGCCGTGTCCTCTGCTAGTGTCGATCCTGTCAGTCGCACATGGCCTTGGTGCTCCGGTCCGAGGCCCCGCGATTAGTCACAGGCTCGCTTCGCTCCTTCCCTAATCCGCCTCTGCAGGCAGCCTGGGGACGCGGCCGACTTGGCGGCGCTGGCAGGGAGCCACTGCGCGCGGGGCGGGCCGCCTGGCCAGTACCAGCCCCGCTGTGCCCGAGCCGGCGCGGGTCCCGGGGTGCGGGCTTGGGACTCCCTCCTCCCTTCACAGCCCCCAGGCTGGGGCGGCGGCGCCCCTCCTCCTCTCGCCCCACTCCCGGGCCTGCGAGATCTATTTGTGTGGTGTCATTTGCATAAAAATAGGACAAGTGTTTCAGTGCGTTCGAACGCGGGAGGCGAAATTCTTATTGATGTGTCTGTGTGGAGCCCTCGGTTGTCGGAGCGGTTTGATTTAGGGTGTTTGTGTTGCCTTCTGCGAGAAATAAGAGGAAATCCTGCGCAACGCCTTCGGCGGCCCAGCCCCCCCAGAGCATCCCCCTCTGCACGGCCCGGAACGGTCCACCGCCTGGACCCCGGCGCGCCGAGTCCACAGCGAGCAGGCTGAGGGCCAGGCGGGCGACCCATTATGACTCATAAAACCGGGCGGCCTAATCACCAGCTGCCAACCCGTTTACGTGTGGCGCTTCCCAATGTTCCCTTCGCCCGGCCCGGGCCTCCAGCAGGTTCGCCCCGGACACGGCTAGAGCCTCTCAGTGGGGGCTAATCAAGTGGTCGCTCGTTCCCGTCAGCAGCGCGGCTTCCCTTCCCAGGCGACCCCCGCGCTCCCGGCCTTTGCGCTGCTCGCCAGCAACTCCTCAGCTTGGACAAATAGCTGGGAGGGCGCCGGCCGCGCGGAGCCAGTAAATCAATCATTAACTCCCCGGCGAGGCCTGGCCAGGGGAGGGAGCGGCGGCCAGAGCCGAGTCCGCGGGGCGAGAGCGAGGCCCCCACCCCGGGTTGGGAGCCGTCCACGCGCCAGCGGACAGGGTGCGTGAAAGTGGGTCCCCCCGGGGCCTCCAGATCCCCTCCAGAAGCCTCCGCCTGCCGGGCCTTTCAAGCCCGAACCTCGCCTCGCCAGTCAGGTCGGGTTACTGTGCGGCCCCCGGGCAGGCTGGAACATTAACGAGCCGCCCCGGGCCTCGCGGCCTGCTCTCCCCAGGAGAGCCTGCCGCGCTTGGGCAAGCTCCTCGGATCCGATCGGGCTCCTCCAGACACTGGCTTGCCAAACCAAACCGATCGCCCCCGTGTCGACTAGTCTCCCAGCGGCACCCTCCCCACGGAGCCCACCGTGGGGCGGCACGCAGGGGGTTAAAAGCTCTGGTTCGCCCTGCCTCCTCCGCGGCGCTGAGGAAACGCTGATCAAAGTGCTTACGGGGAAGGAAACACACACGCACACTCGGGCCTGGGTCGAAGAAGAGCGACTGGAGAGACGGCTCGGGAGCCGCCTGCCTCGACCCGCTTCCCACACTCCCGGGAACGCGACGGCGGCGGCCCGCGCGATTCTCTCCGCGGAGCTCGGCGCGGCGGGGCCGGGAGGCCGGCGGGGAGGGGGATGGAACGAGGGGGCGGGAGGCGAGCCCGGGCTGCGCGCCAAGAGGCCCAGAGCCGCAGATTAGTCACCGCTCGGCTGGGCGCTCACGGGTGCGCCCGGGAACCGGGAGGGCAGGCGTCGGCCCCGCTCCGCCGGGCTCCCGGGGCTCGGCGCCGAGGCGCGGGTGCCCCCGCCCCCGCCCCCATCCCTGCGCGCGCCCGGCGCGGCTGGATGAACTCTCGGGGGCTCGTGCTGCGGAGATCCACTTGTCAGTTCAAGGGCAGGACAGAAACTCTGCAAGCAGAGTCTTGCGAACAGGAAATTTCTCATTGACAAGGTGCTGCCCCTCCCCCACGCCCGGCTTCAAAACAAAACAAAAACCCGGCGCGAGCGGTCAACGCACTCGGCCCGGGCCCTCCGTGGCCTGTGCCCCTCCGCCGCCTCGGCGACCCCCGCGGCTCGGCCCCGGTCCGGGGAGCGGAGAGCTCGCCGAGCCCCGGGCCCCAAGCTCAGGCGGCCGCCAACAAACAGGCCCGGCGGGCAGGTTGGGCTCGGGTCCCGCCGAGGGCGCCCAGCTGGCACCCTCCGGGGCCCTGGCAGGGTCGGGCGGGGGCGCAGGGCCCGGGAGGTTCCGCGCCTTCTCGGGTTATGAACCTGGCGGAGCGGCTTTGCGGAGCTGGAGGCCGCCAGGTCAGCGGCTCCCCGGAGGCGTGGGGGCGGGGAGGCCGCGCGGCGCCGCCGACTCGGTGAATCCCGCTGCGGGGACCCGGGAGGGCGGCGAGCTCGGCCTGGCAAAGTTCCTGTAGAAACTCCATGTTTAGAAACTCCAGCGGCGTCGCGGGAGGAGGGGGCGAAGAGGGCGCGCGGGGCACGCGGGGGCGGCCGGCACCCGCCGAGGGGTCCCGGGCCCCCAGGCCAAGGCGAAGTCTGGAGGGCGGGGACGGCCGGGTCCCCGGCCCGTTCTTTTGTGTCTGCCCCTCTCTTTTCTCCATACTTTAAAGGAGATATTTAAACCCGTTTCATTTATTGAATTCAGCCAGGAGAGAAAGGCTGCCTTTTTAGGGACCCTGATATTCAGGGTAATTTCGTATTTGACACATGTAAATACTTAGTACTCTCAGGTAAGGTCAAATTATTTATCATCTTAATTTATATTTCAATAGGCCTACAATTTAGAGGCGCGAAATGCCTCCTTATGAATCATTATGGTCTATTAGGGGAAGTAATGTATAAACAGCACTATTTGGGAGGGAATCACTTATGTTGACATTTAAATGGCTCTTCAATAGTTAAAAAAAAGAGACATTCGAGTGCCTTTGATTAAATATACAATTTACACGACCATCAGCAAAGCCATCAGGAATATAAATTCTTCTTGGGATTTTTATTTATTTATTTCCTTTCTTCCTTCTTTCCTTCCTTCCTTCCTTTCCTTTTCTTTTCTTTCAGCCTTCCAGGGCGTGCATGTCATTTAATCCCTATAGAAAAATCCACAAATTCCAGGCAAAATATCATTCTCTCCTCCAGCTAATGGTTTATCCAAAACCCAGGGAATCACCGGAAGTGTGAGCAAATTCCACCAGCAGGCACCCAGTGGGATGTTTATAGACCTTTATACCTCAGTAACAGAATCAACCACTTTCTAACAATATCACAACTGATTTGTGAAGCATCGTAGCTTCCCTGCTGGAGTGGAACCTTCCTGAAGGCCTGTGTCCATTCATCCAACCTGCTGTTCCCACAGCACTCAGCACAGGGCCTCATACCATTTTAAGTCATCCTCCTACACCTGCTAAAATATCACTGGCAGAGGCTCTTCCTGACTGCCTCCCTCCCCCACCCCCATGCACTCTTTATTGAATTACTCTGTTGTATTCATTCCCTTGAAGCATCTTCCATCTTTAGAATGCCCTTCTTTAGCCCTACATCTCCTTCCCCAGCTCCCTATTTATCCGTTCCCCTGCACAGCTGTAGTTCTCAAAAGAGGTGTCTACGTCCATTAGTATTTCCATTTCCTTACCTTGTGTGCCCTCTAAAACTCAGCTCGTTTTGAAGTTATTCTAAGATATTGGGATAAATTACAGCTTTGTTTGTAACAGCATAAGATTAGAAACAACCTAAATGTCCAGCAATGACATTGATGGTTCATGCATACAAGGGAACATTCTGTACCTCTTTTAAAAAATAAAAGTTTGCTCTGCAGTATTGATAGGGAATGACCCCTAAGGTCTATTGTTAGGGGAAAACCATAATGTGCGGAATGGGTGTGTATAGTACGTTACAATTTGAGTACCTTACAGTTTATGTAAAACACAACATAGAGGGGATACAGACACATATTTGTCGGTACATTAAACATCTTCAACACTGCTGGGGAAGATTAAACATCTTCAACACCCTCACCACCACTTTCTTTATTTTCAGAAATGGGAACACACTGCACAAGCTGTTCCGTACCTCACCTATAAAACTTATTGCTACATCTTACAGATCATTTTCTATATCAGCACTTGGAGATGGGCTCTGTCTGTGCCAAGGCCTGTGGAATTTCACTGTATAGATGCATCATTTATCACACTCTTCAACCTCCACCCTCCCTAGCTATTCTGCAGAAAGGGCTCAAGATCACCTGCCACTTCCTTGTTGCTGGAGGGTGGGGATGCAGCGGGGGGATCAAGCCTTCCTTGGCCTTGGAAGCACTCAACACCCCTGAGCACTCCCCACTTGAAATGCTCTTGGCCTCCCAGATACCGCACACACATGGTTTGCATCCTACCTCTGAGTCTCTTTCAGTCTCTTTCTGGACTCTTCTCTATGCTCTTCTAGTTGCCTTGGGCCTGGGTCCTTCCTTCTCTCCCCCCTGCCCCAATCTCATCCAGGCTCATGGCTTTAAATACCACCTACTTGCTGATGACCTG
>NW_021146218.1:0-25000 GCF_002837175.3 Physeter macrocephalus
GAAAAACTGCTCTGCCGAGATGGCGCCCAGTTTCTTTCTAAAGCGTGCAATAAATAAGACCTCCTGAAAGTGCCTACAAATGGAATCCACGTCAGTCCATCATCATCACCATCATCGTCGTCATCATCATCGTTCTTCTTCTCATTATTATTGTGGTGATGGTGGTGGTGGTCCTCAGTAGTAGCATTTTAGGCTTTCTACCATCACAGCACTTTTGAAGCACAAAGCCCTTAAGGCTTCTGATCCTGAGGTCATGAAGGCTGCTCCTTCCACAAATCCTGATTTGTGAAGGCTCAGAGGAAGGTCACCGAGTGGGCCAGTTAGAGGGATCCAGCCTTCTGCTAGGTTTAGTATCCTGTTCAAGGCCTGGTAGTGGCTACTATTTGTTTTTACCATCTCTCACTCCCTGTCCCAAGATGCACCCGTAGAATAAGGTCCTTATAAAGTGCTTCAGACTGAGAGTTTCCAGGAAAGAGAATGTTAACTCTGTTGACAAATTCCAGTGTTGGGACGCTCCAGGACTTAATTCTTTGTGCAAACTCTCCATCCTGAGTTTGCACGTCCCCTCGTGCTCCTAATTAGTCTTGTCACGGGCTCCTACGCTATTGTTTTAAACACCACCCTGTGTCCCAGGAGCCAAGGGGTCCTTCGGGGTGAGTAGTGTTGTATTTGTGTATATTTTAAAAAAACGATCGTCGCTCTTCTCTCTGTGGCGGCCATCAGTCTTCAGTGGAGGTGTTGCCATAGAGATGTTGTCTGATCCATCTCTATTGATAGCCCCCTTTACAGGGGGCCGTGAATAGGCACTGAGGTAGGTAAATGTATGCAGTGACATTGAGCGGATGATTCTATTCTGAAAAATTCCTGCACAGTTTGTTTCTGTGCTTGTCTGAGGGCTGGGACACGGTGTTGGGTTTTGTCGCGCGTGCCCTCCTCACAGGCCCAGAGTTAATGCAAGCCTTGTTTGGAACCACTGAAGCAGAAATTTCCCTGCTGCCAAGGACAAAAGCTTCACAGGCCACCTCAGAGGCTGCTTTGGGAAGGCTGTGTCTCCTGGGCTCCCAAAGGAAATGAGAGATAACGTGGAACACGGAGGAGCGCCCTCAGAATTGTCCCAGAACTCCTGGTCCCACCGGACACATCTGGCACCATGGAAACTCCTCTGGCTAAGTGCGGGCTTCTCCAATGAAGGGTTTAATTTGATTTGTCTTTTTCCAGGCTGTTGAGAGAAATCATCTTGAAGATGTGTGTGCTTTTCTGTTTACGGTGATAAGTGTGTATTTGCACAGCTCTCTGCTCTGTCTTTTCCCTCTCGGGAGCGGGGGTGAGAAGCTCTCTTAGGAAAAGCAGTGATCGTTTCATTGGTTCATGCCTTTATGTTTAAACCAAATAACACCCAAGTCTTCTTCCCCCTCTGAGAAAAAGAAAGGGGGGCAAGAAGGGAGGAAGGATTTATTGGGAGGCTTGTGTCCTTGGAAAGTCACCGTAAATGAATTTTGTTGAAGAATGAATGAATGAATGTTTAAAGCTAGCTTGATGCAAGTTAGGAGTTTCCACAAATATTTTTTTCCGTTTACTCTTCACAACCCTGTGACACAGGAGTGATTAGCCCCTTTTTACAAAAAGATTAAGTGACTTGCCCAAGGCCACGTGGAAGATGAATGGTGGCCCTTGGAACTGAATCTGGGTCTTTTGATTCCAAGTCCAGTGCTCTTTTTCCAGGACCTCCGCAGCCTTGCTTCTAGCCTCTGTGTTTGGTGGCCTCTGCCCGTGGGCCAGAGATGCTTTAGCAAGGTCCGCTTTCTCCCTTCAGGCACTAGCATAGCCTGGGTGAAGCCCATTTCCTCATGCTCCTTGCCCTGACCTCTGTCCTTGGCCATTTGGCCATGGCCAACCCCTGCCTGATGTTAGCAGCATCAAAGAAGGGAAGGGCAAGAGACACAAGTGGAAACTGCAAAGCTACACACATTTCTTGAACTTCGGGAATAGGTCCAGGGCGGGTTGTGTGACGATGCTTCTGGCCCCCAGATGTTTGCTTGTCTGTTAAGTTGCTCCATGTGTGGGTCATGTCAGCTGAAGGCTGGAAAGCAGGGGAGGGAAAAGCTTTGTCACATGGCCTTGCAGAGCTTTGGTGTATGGATTTGGGGACACAGAACTCCAGTGTTCAAACGTCCATTTGTTCATTTCCTCACTCATTTTCTCACTCGCTCTTAACCTCATTCACTCATTCATTCACATACTCACTATACACCCTGGGTAGGACTTGAGCCAGGCACAGGAGTCTGGTGCAAAGGGTACAGAAATGAAGAAGACATGTGCCCTGTTTCCCATAAACTCAGAAATGTATAGTTATAGCACCAAAATAACAGCAATTAACATCTGCCCTTTATAGTTTACAGAATGCTTTCACATCTCATATCCAACCTTCACCATATTCTATGTGGTAGGAATTATTGCTAAATCCATTTTGCAACTTTGCAGATGAGAAAAACAGCAATCAGAAAAGCTATCCCAAGTCCTTTGAGCTCAGGTCCCGTGTGGTTTTGAATAGTTCCAGTCTGGAGGCCTTTTTTCTTAATCCGTCTTCCTGCCTTTTTATGACCAAGGAGTCAGCTGGTTTGGGATAATGAGAAGTCACTTGTACCAGCTCTATGTGACTCCTTCAAATAGCTGGGGAGTATCAGTATTTTACAGAACTCTCCCAGAAAGACTGCTTTGGTTATGTTCTTGAGAGTTCAAAAGTGGGTTGCAAGGCTTCCACTCTTTTGGACTAAAGTAGTGATTTTTAATTTGAGAAGCACATTGGGAGCTTAGAAACACTCAGGCCTGTATCCCAACCCAGAGACGGTGATTAATTGGTCTGAAGTGGGGTTCAGGCATTGTGTTTTTATCCATGTCCATTCTAAGCTAAGGTGTTCCTTGACCCTTTTAGCTTCAGCCTGTCCTTCAGGTGTCCCCTGACAAGGAGTGTTGGTAGAGGGGCTGTATGCTCCAGTGGCCTTGGCTTGCGGTATCTCATGCCCTGCTGGGCTCCCTGCTGCAGGGTTGGGACCCTCACGGACAGTTGTCTGGACACTAGAAAGTAACATCTAACTAGCAGTGATCTGGAAAGTAGGATGAGTGACCAAGGTTAAAGATCGCCTTCAGTGACCCAGGAAATTCCTGTGAAATAGTCATATATGATTTCCCCACTTTCATATACAATACTTACAGAGGTAATGCAAATATTGTACATGAAATGTGCCCAGGAGAGGGGGCACAGAGATGAAACAGACATACCCCTCCTTCCATGGAGCTCATGGTCTGGAAAGGAAATACACACAGAGATCATTTCAATAGAATGTGACATAGAAAATGGGGTGACAGACGACCTGCCTGCAGAGCCTCAGGGAGGCTGCACCTCGGAGAGGACATGTGATTTGGTTTTGAAGGGCGAGCTGGATTTTTCCAGGCCCAGCTGTGGGAAGCACGTTGAGAGTAGAAGGCACGGCAGGAAGAGAGGCAGGCAGTGAACAGGAAGAGTAAGAAATCCAGTAGGATAGCTAGAGGGGGAGCTGGGGAAAGATGAGGCTAGGGCCAGAAAATTGCTGCTGTGCACCTTATTCTGGAAGCAGCGGAGAACCAGGAAATGATTTCAAGCCCGGGAGTGACTCAGCCTGTGTCTTGAGAAGACCACTGGTGCAGTGGCCTGGGGGATGCATTGGGCTGACAGTGATTCCAACAAGCAGAAGAGGCTGGAGGAGAGACCCATTAGAGCTTAGGGCCAGAATGGGCCGCAGCTGGAGGTTGGAGAGAAGGGGCCACAGAGGGAGGCTCTAGCCAAGGCCCCAGGGAGGAGGAAAGGATCCTTCCCAGTGAGTGAAGGGCCAGCAACAGCTCCTATAACTGCTATTAGAAAACAGACCCTCCCGGGCAGGCTCCATCCTCCAATTCCTGCTCACTGCCCATCTCCAGAGTCATCGCAGGAGATGCTCCCCAGGACCCTGGTGCTGCGGCATCTCCCCTCCAGCCCCTCAATTCCCGAAGGAGGCTAGGCTGCATTTGAATGTCTGGTGCAGGCATGCCCATGTGTGGGGTCTTAAACATTAGGGTCTGCCTAGTTGACCAAATGCTCTGGGCTCCCCAGGGCTGAGAGCTATTAGGGAAACAAAAGAGAACCCTTTTAATTAGACTGCATGTCCCTGCAAGGCGGGGAGAGAGGAACAGAGCCCCAGTGATTCTGGTGATTATATGCAACAGGGGAAAGGTTTAAAACATCTGGGTGTATTTATACCTCCAAAGCCATGACCAAAACACACGAGGATTTAAGCGAGCTGAACCTTCCTCTCGGCTTTTGTTTAAACTTATTTGCAGACGCCTGGGAGGATCTAGTGATGACGGGAAGCCTCAGGGTCAGCCCTCCCTCACTCTCTGGGGATGCTCACCTGCCCTCTAGCAAAGCCAAGGCCTGGGGAGGAGAAGAGGGGAAACTTATTGGTCTGAAAAAGTTACCTTTATACTGTTGCTCAGGGCACGTTTTGTTGTATAATCAAATATCCCACTTTGTACGCAGCGGGCACACAACGGCACCGAAGCTGGGGTAGCAGTAACGGCCAGAGAGATCTCCAGAAGGTTTAAGACTTTCATCTGAGAATTACATAAAGCCCCACACTCAACTTTCTGTAGTACATAAATACACATCCTAAAAAAGGAAGGGGGAAAGAAGGAGTGATGAATCATTAAGAGATCGGTCCTAAAAAGTCACTGGCAAACGCAAACCAAAGGTTGACTTCCCTTCATCCCAGAAGTGTCTGTTTTGCAGAATCTGGCAAAATTCACTGAGACCCTTCAGAGTGATTGACTTTTTAGTGCAAATAACAAAGAAGAATGCCCTTTTGTAAAAGTTGCTCCCAGTATAAGACCTAGATGTCATACTAAAGCTAATAGAAAAAATAAGGAAATGAAGACGGCCAGTTCCTTCTCCCTTGACGAAATGCCCAGGGCTCATCTTCTAGAATAGTCAGCTCTAAGCAAGGCCCGCCACCCTGAGAGTCACAGAGGATGGAAAGCTACTCTCCTGGCTGATGCTGCTTTTTTGTTTCCTAAGAAAGACTGCTTTGCAAAAGCGTTTTGAACAAATTGTGCCATTTGAAAGAAGGCAGGGATAGAACAGAAGCCGTCAAGCTTTAATTTCTCTGCTAATTAATGGTTGATCATCTATCCTTTTATGATTCTTGACCCCAGAAGGAAAATTTATTAGTACTTTTAGATTTTGCACAGTTGTGCTAAATGAGGTGTGTAATGCACTAATTTAGTGCCTTGTTAGCATAAGCGGGGATGCCCCAGCCCCTCTGCTCCCCACTGAAGGCTTTCTCCAGAGCCGTGGGGGAATTTTCCTGGGACATGCACGGCTTCTCTGGGCTCAGATGCCTGAGACATCATAGCCAAGTTGGGGGCTCGCCCCACCCACCCGGGGGCTTCAGACATGGGCTTGGTCCTTCATTTTAATGAGACTATTTAAACCCTCAAGTCTACAAGCCGCTTCACAACAATGTCCCCGCCAGAAACCAATTTTACAGCCCGTGCAGCTATTTCTCACATCTCAGTACCACCCCTCCAAGGGAAAACCAAATCTTAGCCCTGGGAGAGGATTTCTGTTTGTTGAGATGATGGACAGTTGGTGACGTTTATATTTAACACAGGCATTCAGGCTAGACGTTCCTCTGGCATACATGCCAGCTCAGTAAATGTCCGGGCTTGCTGCATATATGTCTGAAACCCTGAGAAGCCTGGGCCAAGCTGATGGATTTCTGGGTCCAGGTTGTAAGAAATTGCAGAAAGACACTTTGCCCTTTGTGGACCTCTGCTTTCCCATCTGTTAAACGATCTGTAAATCTTCATTTCTAAGGTCCCTTCTGGTTCTGACATCCTATCATTCATCAAGTTGGGAATGCCAGAGGCAGGCTGGGTGACTTAGCCCCTGTAAGGGGGTCAGTTCAGCAGAAGAGTTTTGAAATATCAGAACTCTTCAGAAAGTCCATATCCTTTGGCCCACCAGTTCTATTTTAAGGAACATAACCCAAGAAGAAAATTAGACAAATGTATGAAGAAAAGGGTATTTATGAGACCATCAGGGATTGGTTAAATAAAATACAGTATATCTATATGATGGGATACTATGATACCATTAAAAATAACACCACAGAATATTGTAGGCATGGAAAAATGCTCACAGTATTTTGTTATGCAAAAATCCAGGGTTTCTAAACAGGACTTCTCACATGATACTAGTTTTGCAAAAATATGTCCATAAATGTGTCTAGACAAAGATCTGAAAGGATCTACACCAGTACGGTCATAGAAATCCTTGGGGGCTAGGATTCTAGGGGATTTTTGTTTTCTTCTTTATACTCTACTATATTTTCAATATTTACTCACAATGAATGTACATCACTCTTAGAATTTAAAAACATTACAGAAATTATTTAAGGGAAATAAAATCTTGGCTCTGAACATATGTATTTTTTCCCATCTCAGCTTTCACACATATACAATGGCAACTATCAAACATCTCAAAAGATCAGGAAATAAATGATTTATTGGCTGGAGTTTCTTCATGAAAACTTTGGATGACCGAAACTGTTTGATATCAACACAACTCTGGCATCTTTTTTTTTTTTTGGCCCCGTTGAGTGGCATGCTGGATCTTAGTTCCCTGACCAGGGTTCGAACCTGAGTCCCCTGCAGTGGAAGTGCGGAGTCTGAACCACTGGACCGCCAGGGATGTCCCGATGCAACTTCATTTTAAAACTGTAGAGACAAAATGTGGGAAGGTTTTTGAATGCAGAGCCACTTGCCTGGTTCGTGTCCTTACGATTCCCGAGTGTCAGTCTTGCAAAGGCATTAGAGATGATCCAGGCCAGCCGCCACGTTATACAGACGGGGAGGGAACTCGCCTCAGGTTTGAGAGCTGGTTACAGCAAAGCCAGGGCTAGTACCTGTCTCCCAACCCATCTCTAGACCAATGTTGTAAAAACACCTTTTCTCTCCAGGCACCTATGGAGGATGCAGCAGGTTGAGACTTCCTTCGGGAGTTCTCCAGCTCTGAATTCTGAGAGCTCAGGTTACTTCCTTCTCAGTGGAGGTCCTCGGCTCTGGAATGAGGCTCCCTGCAGATCCTGAGTCTGGACCAGGCATGCCAGGAGCTGGGGCATTCACAGCACCTGCCAGCACACTGGGGCTTTGGGCCATGTTCTCCTCTGAGAAGGATGATGGTGGTGAGAAGTTTTTCTCTGAAGTAAGTTGCTCTTTGGGGTTAATGTGTCCTTTTGGGAGGGAAGGAGAGGTTGGAAAAGTCAAAATATTGGATCATCTGAATACCATTTACAAGTTCCGCTGAGAACATCCTCGCTGCTGGGAACAGTGCTGGGTCATTGGGTGGAAGGAGGAAGGGAGGAGGGGGATTCAAAAGAACAAGACTCTGCCCCTGCCTTCAAGGAGTTCAGAATCTAAGAGAGGGAGTAATCATGTGGGTGAGGGGCTGCAGAATAAAAAGGAGCCTACAAGAACCTGAAGGCGTACAGACCCAATACATTCTGGGAGACCCAAAAGACATTCTGTTTACTTTGGAGGGAGGAGATCCCTGAAGGCTTCCGGGAGAAAGTGACCTTTAATAGGCTTTTGAAAAACAGAAAAGATTTCAACATTTGGAGGTAGAGGAAAGGACACGAGTTTGAAGGAAGCAGGGGGTGACAGTAGTTGCAGGACAGCACTGTGGGAGAGGGACCGGAAACAGGGAAGGGACCGACGTGGCTGGAACTCGTCGCATGTGTGGAAACACGGCAAGGGAGCCACGTGTTGGTGGGAAGAGGGGGTCATGTCTTCAGGGGCTTGAAGACCCTGTAAAGGTGTTTGGACTTATCCTATAGGCAGAAAGGAGGCATTGCCTGCAGGATTTTGAGCTGAGTTGTGTTTTAGGAAGATTTTGCTCATGGTGGAGGGGAAGAAACTTAAGTCAGAGGCAGTGGTTTTGGAGAGAATACAGGAAGATACCATTCCCACCTGCACCCCCGCCCTTGTTCCAGGTGATGTGAGCATAGGAACCAAGCCCTTCAGTTCTCCTGGGTCTTTTGGCGGTTCTTACAACCTGCAGAGAGAACCTTCTGATCTGGTTGTTTCCGCAGCATTAGTTGGGAGCCAGGAAAAGTAAGGAGTGTCCTTGGTAGCCCCTCAGGGGGCAATGGAAGGTTGGTGTCCTTCCCACCACCATCCAGGAGAAATTCTGCTCCCACTTGAGAGCTGTGACCCCAATCTGGTTCTGAGCCTGAAACTAGAAAGCCGCATTGTCCAAAGAAGAGATTCCGCAGCAAATAATAATTCTCTCAAGATTTATGGGCCAGGAAATTCCTTCAGGAATATAGAGAAGAGGTGAGGCAGAGGTGGGCGAGGCAGGGAGCAGCTGCCTGGGATCCTCCTGGCACACATACCGGGCTGGGTTGGGGTGGGGATTTGTCCAGAGCTGATGGCGGAGAAGGACTTAAAGGTAGTCTAATGGGATGTCTCATGCGCTTCTGCCGTTGAATTCGTGGTTCTTACTCTGCAAAATGGTGAGGATGAGCTAAGTGACCTGTAAGGGCTTTCTCTTAGGGTCATTTGATGTTTGTAGTAAAGACCGGTGTTCTTGCTCTGGGCCTTGATCGCACTGTCTCACTCTCCGCAAATGAAAATGCAATCAACAGAGTCTCACACATCACCCACATTTGGGCTGAGGATTCATGAGAGGACATCTGGAAACTTCCCTTGAAGGGATACATCTGGGCCTGATTACCTTCTTATTTACTGTCTTTTTACTCTGGAGACAGACTCGAAGACTCACCCCAGGGAACAATAACAGAAGCATGCACACCATCCCAACACACCTTCCAAATTACCCCCAGCCCGGCTGCAGGCGGAGACCGTGGAGGAATCCACACACGCACGAGCTCAGCACACACGCGCGCACGCACGCACGCACGCGCCTTTTCTCCCCCTTTTTCTGTCTGGTGTCGGTGAGACAGTGAATTGCCTTCACTGTCAGGGATGCGAGACCAGGCTTGTCCCTGTCACTGGGAAAGTCCTGCCCTCCCCCGCCTCCCACTCCAGGCTGCCTACTGGTTTCCGCCAGCAGATGGCGCCCGCAGCTCTCAGACCACCGGGCCACATCCTCGGGGCTGAACTCCTGGCCTCCCACACCCCCAGCCTTGGAATGGGATAATTTGGGAGTCATCTGTGGGAGGGCTGCCAAGGACTTAAATTTACTCTTTGGAACTTGGATAAGTTTCCCCGGGGCACTGGAGGGGAGAGAGGAAAAGGGGAGGGGGGCAGCGTCTCCCAGAGTTGGGGGCAGATCTGGTCCAGCTCTGGCAGCCAGACAGGTCCTTCCTGCAAGGCCCCGCCCAGAGTGGTATCTGAAGCCAGGGCGGGTCACACCCTGCAAGGGAAATGCTTTCACTGGTGTGAAAACCCAAGAGAAAATGATTCGCAGACCAAAAATGAAGCCAACAGGAGCCTCGAAATCATGGGCATTCCTCCCACTCCCAATCTCTGACTCATTCCTGAACCCTGAGTTTCAAGCTCACCTATTGCGTGAAGCAGTCTCTGACCTGTGCACCCGGTGTCAGAATTAATCACCCGCTGCCTCCTTGGGTCTCTGGCGCTCCATGCCTGCGCGTGGATCGCAGCTCTCCCAGGGTGAGAGGTACTTGCATAAGTGTCACCCCCATTTGACAGTGGTTATCCCAGGCCAGGGGCCAGACCCCACTTATCCCAGAATCCCCATGAGCTCAGAACGGCGCCTGCTCAGAAGTCCTGGAGAATCAGGGCACAGTGAAGAAAATTCTTTCTAGAGCCCGGAGAAAATTCTACCAGTGAGGTCAAAGGAGAAAATCCCTCTTAGGCAGGGTCACAGGACTCCTGAGGCAGGTGAGACACACACACACACACACACACACACACACACACACACACACACACACACACACACCTCCTGAAGCAGCAGAGGAGGGAATGCAAAAAATGTTGTGGTGCCAGCCGCAGAGAGGCCTGGAAATGCCTTCTTAATTGAGCCTTTCTGGGAGCTGGCTGGCTGGAGGAGGGTCAGGAACGGAGAGGGGCTGGAGAGGAAGGGCCTAGGGGCTCTGACCCTGCCTCCTTTTGGAAGCTTACAGACAGCAAAGGCGGGGCCTCTGGTTTCTTCCTAGGAAGTACCATGTGGCAATGCTGCCCCTCGAAAGAGATTTGCTCTCTCCTTGAACAGTTCTGTCTGTAGGAAAGTCTTTCCTAATAGAAGCCCGAGTCCATTTTCTTGCAGCTTTCACCCACTGGAGCCACCCAGGACAGATCTACTTGCTTGGATAGGAAATTTGTGTAGTAGAGACGGGGTGCAGGAGCCTCTGCAGAGTCCCTACTAAGTGCCAGACATCCTGCATACATTATGTCCTGATCAAGAAAACCCTGGGGGGGAGGGTTGGAGGGCTTCCCTGGTGGCGCAGTGGTTAAGAATCCGCCTGCCAATGCAGGAGACACGGGTTGGAGCCCCGGTCAGGGAAGATCCCACATGCCGCGGAGCAACTAAGCCTCTGCACCACAACTACTGAGCCTGTGTTCTAGAGCCCGCGAGTTACAACTACTGAGCCCGCGTGCCACAACTTCTGAAGCCCGTGCACCTAGAGCCCCTGCTCCACAATGAGAAGCCACCGCAATGAGAAGCCCTCACACAGCAACGAAGAGTAGCCCCCGCTCGCTGCAGCTTGAGAAAAAGCCTGCGCACAGCAATGAAGACCCAATGCAGCCAAAAATAAATAAATAAAATAAATAAGCTTTTAAAAAAGAAGAAAAAGAAAACCCCGGGGGATTGCTGCTATAGGTGTTATTGTCCCCTTGTGGATGTGGATGAGGAAGGCAGCTCCGAGAGGTGTGTAGCCTGCCCAGGACACACATTTTGCACGGGCTTTCATCTTGCCTGTCTTCCGGCTTCTCTTCACACAGCTGGAGACAGGGCGCTGGCTCCACAAACCCTCTCGTTCCCAGGCTACATGATGACGTCTCCGACGCTCCCTCCTGGTGCATGCGTCCCGGTCGATCCTGGCCGGATTCTGGGATGCCCTCTGCTTGGTCTGCATCCCTCTACAGCCAGGTTCCCAGACAAGGACATAAGGAGTCTTGTTACTTTGCTTGAAAAGCATTACAAGCCAGTTGGCAACTGATGTTCTTCTTTTTTTGCTTGAAGACATAACATGAGCCTTGACTCCTGGACACACACTGGCCTGGGCCCACGGGAGGGCGCTGAATAGCAGGAGGTGCCCAGTGTGAGGTCCATGGGCATTATGACCATCAGCCAGGCTGGCTGAGACAGTGCCTGCTCCCTTCCTCCCAGGTCTCTGAGCCACTGACCCTGCCACTTGGGATATAGGTAGCATTAGGTTTGTTTGTTTGTTTTTTGCGGTACGCGGGCCTCTCACTGTTGTGGCCTCTCCCGTTGCGGAGCACAGGCTCCTGACGCGCAGGCTCAGCGGCCATGGCTCCCGGCTCCGGACGCGCAGGCCCAGCAGCCATGGCCCCCGGGCCCAGCCGCGCCGCGGCATGTGGGATCTTCCCGGACCGGGGCACGAACCCGCGTCCCCTGCATCGGCAGGCGGACTCTCAACCACTGCGCCACCAGGGAAGCCCTAGCATTAGGTTTTTAATTAAATGTGATTTATTTTTTGGTAAATAGGTAATACATTCTCACGGTTTAAAATTCAAAAGGTACAAAAGGTAGAAAGTGGAAACTCTCCCTCTTGTCCCTTATTCCCACCACCCGTTACCCCTCTTCTAGTAACTGATGTTACCAGGTATATCCATTATGCTTATAATACAAGTAAATATGTAAATTTTCCATATTCATTTTAATGTAAAGCCATATTCGTTTTTCCTTTTTTAAAAAATGCAAATGTCAAGATACTATATCCTCTCTTCCACACCTTGTCTTTTTCCTGAACGTTTACATCTTCCAGTTTATGCACTGGGGTTTAATTCACCCTTTTCTGCTCCATGACACCAGCAGTCAATCCTGGAACCCATATCCTGTGTGCCCAAAACGCAATGCACATGAAACCTTCAGTCAGTGCTTATTAAACAAATAATCGCCACGTAGATGTTGAGAGATTACTACTACAAATACATTCTTGTTTACATTTCCTATGACATTTTCCAGGAATTCAAGAGACTTTTCACTGATCTTTGGGGGATGTGACCCCTACTTTATAAGAAAAATCATCTAGGGATTGAAATGATTTATTCAAACCAAGTTGCTGCTCCATTTCAGCTACTCTGATTTTGTGCTTTGTAGGCATTACATTTGAGCTCCAGAGAAATGAGAGATTTGGCTGAGTTTTCTCAGTAATAATTTCAGTGTATACAGACAGGCAAGGATGGAGTCAGGCTGTCAGTATGATGCAGTCATGGGACTCTACTTCCTGCTTCTACCTTGAGCTGAAGACAGAGCATGCACCTAACCATTTCTTTTAACCTTTCTTCTAGCTTCCCTGGCTATAAAGCAGTGATAATTCAACCTACTGTTCGGATTTTAAGTGATCCAAAGTATTAAGTACCTAGCATTAAAGAGCACAAAAAATATATTAAAAAATAATACCAACTAGCAAAGTGCTAAAAATGACACTCTGTCTTTCCTTAAGTATATTCTAAGAAATGGAAAAGCTGGCCTCTGGGGGGCTGTATGCAGAGCCCAGGAGTCTAGGAACTTTTCCATGATATATGTGCAATAATTTTGTTAGACTTGAGAAAAGATCTAAAACAGACATAGTTTTAGAGCATTCATGATTAATGGTTCTTCACAAATTGAAGCTGATTATTTCTCTCCCTCACCTTCCCAGAGAGGTGGTCCTGGCCTTTAAACATGGTTCATTCCTGGAAATGCCATCTTAAAGGGAAATCCTACTTTAATTGTATGGTTAAAGGCCTCTCTCTCTTCATGAGATGACCGAAGGGATGAAGGTGAAAAGAAGAGGCATTTTTAGGGCATGTCTAACAAGAGTTGGGACAACTGAAGCCTGCTTCAGATGATGCTCTAGGAAGAGAATGCAGCTGATTGTCACAAACAGTTGGCGCAGTTATTGAATTACGTAGATGGCTGTTGAAATAAAAAAGAAATACCGATTGAGTCCATAGTGAAGAGCTGGAGATCCCCTAGGAGATTTGGAAAGTCGTTCCCCAAAGAAGCTTACTCCTCTGTTTTCTCCTTCATTCACCTACCTATACATCTTGGTCCAGTGTAAGTGACCACCTTTCTGTGCCTCAGTTTCCTTCCCTGGAAAGCAGCCTTGCAGTGGTCCAAGGAGGAGGGAAAGGCCTGTGGGTCTCCTGAGGGGGAGGAAATCACATCCACCACATGATGTAGAGCTTGGAGATCAACTGCAGGCTGAGCCTCCTCGCCAAGCCTAAAGGACCAGAAGCATCTGACACCAGGAAACTAGAAGACAGCTAATTAAGAAGTTAGCTGCAGGGCCATGTCAGTCTCTGTTGGCTATACATTCTTTGTCTACCATTTTCAGTACCCACTTTAAACATGTAAGGGTTTGCTTTTTGAGTTGATGCGTGGCTTTGGCGCCCAGCAGAAAAAATCTGGGGAGAACTCAGTGAACTCTTTCCCTGGAATGGAGGGCACATCCAAATGCGGGCTGGGCATCTCCCCTCCTCCCCCCAGCCCCTGGTCGGGGTAGAGGACAGGGACAAATCGCCACTATCACCGGCTGGGAAGCAGTAGACCTGGCAGCATGCACCTCGGGGGTGTGTCTGAAGTTGGGCTCAGGTCCTCCTGGGTGAGCTGGCATAGATCTCCCCAGGGAAAGTACCAGAGAGGCCTGGCTCAGAGGAAGCCGCCTGGCATCATCTTCGGGAGCGAGTGATCGGGCAGATACCGTGTCTTCACCAGCTTGGCAGGAGTCTGGTCCTGTGTGCGGAGGCGGAGCGTTTTCTTGCATCAGGTGAGCATTCTCAGGACTCCTGCCCTTTCTTCAGGCAGAAGGAAACCAGTGTCTGCAAGACGACAGCAAAGCCGCGCAGCCGCTCATGGCTTCTCTCAGCGTGCACGGGCTGTACAGCCGTCTAGCCCTTGTCTACCCAATGTCCATTCTCCCTTCTCCCTTGGTAACAGGCCCCAGTTTTATGCAAAGTGTCCATGAGACTACATTCCCAGCCATCCCTGCAGCTGGAGTGGCCCATGAGATGCAAGCACAAGCCACTAGGTGGGTCTTCGAGGGGCCTGACCTCGAGGGAAGGGAGCCCGGGGACCCTTGCCCTCCCCCTTCTTTCTCTCTGGGCGCAGAGGTGATGGATAGAACTTAAGTTGCCATCTTGGTCCACAAGGCCCATGAGGGAGTCATGCTCTAGGAATGGCTACAGAAAAATCTAGAAGGAGCTCTAGTTCCTGATGATTCTGTGGACGGCAGCTATCTGCCAATGCCTTTTGGATGAGCAAATAAACCCCCAATTTGACAAAGTCAAATTTGTGATCTGAGCTCTGTTACTAACCATACAAAATCCCTACCGGATACAGGCTGACTCAGAAAGTAGTGAGTGCCTAGTCGCTGGAGGTGTGCAAGCATCCTCTGTGGGGTAAGGGGGTGAGGGGTCGGTGGGGGGTGGCTGGGTAAGAGCAGAGTGTGAACCAGAAGCCTTTGGCTTTCAGTACCGGTGACCCCGGCTGCGCTGCTGTGTGCGGACCATAGGAGCCCTACGGGGTGTTCCAGCCCGGCCTGTGGTGGCTCTAAGTTCAACAGATTTACTCTGAGCCTTAAAGCACCAAGCTACAAACAGAGAGAAATTCCCCACAACTTAGGGGCCAGTTTGAACTGTCTGCTTCTAAAACCGAGGATTTGCAGTAGAAGAAACCTTGGATGCAGGGCTGCAGGTGGCTGCCTGGATAACTTCAGTTTCAGCACGACCGTCCTTTGGGCCTATAGGGGGCACTAAGGAACTGTGGGATCCCTGTCTCCTCTCTGGCTGGGTGTCCAACCATCCCTATCCCCCGCCAAGGAGAGAGGAAAAATGGGGCTGGGGCCAGGACTAGGTTACAGTGGATGGGAACGAAATCCTCTCCCCTTCCCCCGTTCTTCTTAAAAATCGAAAAATACAGAGCATCTGGTTTTAAAGTTCGGAAGAAAATCCCCTCCTCTCCCTGCCCACAAGCCCTGCAATGAGAGTTTGATATTTTTGTCCCTGATTCTGGGGCTGGGACGGGGGCCTTGGAGACCTGCCAGCAGTCCTCACCACGTATTTAGCAAATGAGGAAATTGGCGGCCCGAGAAGGGAAGCGATGGATCCAAAGCCACACAGGGCAGGGCGTTAGTGGCAGTGCAGGGACAAGAATCTGGGCCTTCCAATTTCCAGTCTAAAGTTCTTTCCACCACACCCACCACCGTGGCTGCGTTTGTTTTCTTTTCCAGCCCTTGGGGGACTCTGGCAGGGCTGGGGGTCTGATGTGAACTGGAATCTGTTTAATTTCACCTCTCATTGCTTCTGCTAGCTCGCCAGCACCGGCTTACAGAGGCAATTAGAACCAGACATCCCAGAAGGGCATTCCAGGGAGATCTCTTAAAATTCCACAGCAGCTGGGGACTTGCCTTTTCCTGCAGGGATCATCTGGTGTGTAAACACCCAGTTGTGTAAGTCACGGGGTGGAGGGGGATTTACACACACACACACACACACACACACACACACACACACACACATGCTATCTCTCGACACACACTCACCCACAGACAGAAAAATAGAGAAATATTCAGTAGCAATCTCTTTCCTTCCTACCTCCCAAAGAGAGAAGTTAGCAATTTACAGGCCGCCCTGGGAACATCTAATTACTAGCTTCTGAGGGGTGAGCACTGTTTGCTCTGGGCGTGGGTGACGGAGGGGTGAGGGGACATTCCTGTTTTTCTTCCACCCCCTGCAGTTGGCTGCTTACTGCTGGGCTCTGGGCAATGGCCCAGGGGTGTTGGTGACCAGCTCAGGGAATACACAACCACCGGACCCTGGCTCAGAGGTGTTATGTTCCTCTGTGGAAAGCTGAGCCTCCAAAAGACAAGACAGCTGAGCAAAGAACCCCAGCCCGGGCCCCCTGACCTGGACTTAGCCGTCTATGACATCCAGGGGCAGGGACACCCAAAACTGAAGGCGGACCCTGGGTCGTGAGTTGACGGCAGCCATCTCTGCTTCTTGGGACTCCCATTCCACACTTGTCATCAGGAAACCTTGCTTCGCCCAACGATGTGCTACTGTGAAGTTGACCAGAGTTCGAGTACACCCGGAGGGGCTTTGGTCAGAAGTCAGTGGGAAATGGCTGAAGGCATTGGGGGAAGTTGGGAAACCCGTGCACCTTCCTTACTTGAGGGTCATGTAAGAGCACCTGCTCTAACTGTGATTTACAGGAGTATAGACAGAAGGGGACCAAAATGACATCCTTCTGACATGTCTACATACCCAGTTAGTTGCATAGCTTGGCCTAGAATTTCCGTTCCCAGACTAATGAAGAGAAACAATGTCCCAAGGCTAGTGCTTGGGGACAGACGCTCCCCCTTCTTGCCTGGTTGGCCAGGGTGGTGCCACCTCTAGGCCACCACTCCCAGGTCCTCCCTTTGAGGTTGGATATTTGGTTTAATATCCTGGAAGGATAGCTGTAAAACAATAAAAAAATTCAATCTGTTCATGATTACTATGACTTTTATTAAACATGCCCTGTAACTCTGGCTACCTTTTAAAAATACGCCCTGGACTTTGTGGTTACTTGGTGATTGACGGTCAACCCATGTGTTACGTGATATTTCATGTTACCAACTGACTTTCCATCTCTGTATTACCCGCTTTCCTGTGATCCCCACTTGCTGATGTCCCTGAGATCTTCTGTCTGTGTTCCAGATGCAGCACTCTTTACCAACCCCACGCTCAGGGAGAGAGGTCCGTTTTGCTGTTGGTATTTGTGTTTGGAAGGAGAAGTGCGTTCATTCATTTGTTCCTTCAACACCATGCCCTTCCTGCTGCTGGGAATTGTACAAGGTGCTGGGGCGGGGTGGGGTGGATGGACAGAGAACTTGGTCTTGAGGAATTCCAACTTTGGTAAAGGGAGAGAGAACATGCCCACAATTCACTCTAATAGAAAATAGACCCTATAAGAGAAGGATGATAAAGTGAGTTTAGAGGAGAGGAAACCACTTCTGTTGAGGGTGGGTGGGGTAACAACCAGGGGAGACTTCCTGGAGGTGGTGGCATTAAAATTGTGCCTTGAAGGATGGGTAGGCTTCTGATGCGCAGAGGCTGTGGAGGCTGGGGAGGTGGGGCAGAGCATTCTAGGTGGGGAAAGTAGGCAGAAGGAAAGGTCGTTGGGTAACCATGACAGTATCAGTATGGCTGGTTATGCTGGTCAGTGGGGTCAGTCCTTGGAAGGTTACAGATGTTGGTGAAGGAGCTTGGGCAGCGGGTGTGGGGCAGCTGTTGTGGCTTCCTGCGTGGACAGGCATGAGGGCACAGTTACCTCTGAGAAAGGTGAGCTGGCAGCAGTGTGTGCGTACATGTGACCAGGCTCACCCATGTGAGTTTCCCAGAAGATCCCTGGAGTAAAAGCCTGGTATTAATAACTTCTATTTGAGCAGTACTTTACAGTTTGCAAAGAGCTTTCTCAGCCTTTACCTTCTAATGCACACAGTGCTACTGTGAACAGCTGTGTGACGTTTCCATTTTATGGATCAGGAAACAGAGGACCTGAACAGGTTGAACAGTCAAGGTTAAGGCCAGAATCCTGGTCCCGTTTCTTCTGACTCCAAATCCTTGACTTAGCACCTTGCCAACGAAGGCAAGAAGGGGGAGGGTCTGTCCCCAAACACTAGCCTTGGGATATTGTTTCCCTTCATTAAAAATGCATCATGGGTATAAAATTTGTTTAATCAAAGGGACAGGATAGTGTGTGTGTGTGTGCGCGCGCGCGCACGCCTTCATGCACGTGCGTGCATATGACCATGGGGGTACTAGATATTAGACTGAAATATTTGGATGACAGGTTTGGTTCGCCTGTTTTTCTTCCAGCAGTATAGCCATGGCCCTTATCTCAGGCAAGTCAGTCTGAAAGTGGTGGAGCCACAGTGCTGTCATCAGCACCATGTTTTTGAGCAATTGAACTATTGTGCCAATAAGGGCAGGCAACCTATAGGCCTTGTCATTGATAATAGGATTAATCACGAGAGGCCATTTTCCCAGTGGTCCTTTGCCAGCCTATCCTACGAGAGAAAGGAATGCGTTCAGTCAAATACCTCCTCCATCAATCCCCGAGAAAAAGGCCTGTCATCGACTGTCCTTCACGTTCTTGGTTGTAACCTTCTATCCAGTGGTTTGGGGGTCTTGTTTTCTTTGTATGTAGAATGGGCATAGGTGTTGGAGGTAACATGAACCTTTGTTTTAAAAGAAACTTCCCAATTCTGATAGAGGGAAAATGTAATGTCACTTGTTCCAAAATCGACCGGCGTGACTCAGGTGGAGTGATGAGGGAAGGGATTCATCCGTGTCCAGTTGCCGAGGATGGAGAACCACAGGCAGGCCGGCAGCAGCAGGTAGACGCTCATTAACCCCGACACTGTGTGTTTCTCTGGGAGTTTGTGGTTCCAGCATTGAGAGATATTTGAGCGCTGGGCCAGAGTCAAGAGGCTAAAAACAGCCCTCTTGGGTTACTTGTTTCAGGAAGCCTCTGAGGAGCTGGAATTCCAGAAGTTGTTTGGGAAAGAGGAGTGCTCTGGCCCCTAGGCGGAAGGAGGGCTTAGTAAAGCACGGGGCAGCCTTGAGAAAGGGAAGGGAGAGCAAAAAGGGTTTTGGCTGGAGGGACCCATGTCAAAGCGGCTAGGGCCACCAAGTGAAATCCTTCCATTGAACTAGTGGGAACCCCGACTGGGGATATGACTGGCCCAACATCACCCAGCTAATTGATGATACAGTTTACTTTTAGGGAGTGGGTCAGACCCTTTGCAGGACAGAGAAGGTGTTAGGAAGGAGGTGAGGAGAGGACCAGTGGGAAGGACTGATGAGAAGTCCTGATGAGCAGGACTGATGTGCCCTTGGGTGATGGCAGCTAAGGACTGGATGAATGAACTGGGTGAGCTGTGATGGAGAGGGAGAAGCGAAGGGGTCAGCTCATCCAGAAATGCTAGAGGATAGGACAGTAGGAGTCCACAGGGGCTGCCCTGGAGGGCGCCGGCCAAGGGTGTAGCCCAAACACCTGTATTCAAGTTCTACCTCACTACCTCCTAGCTGTACGACCCTGAGAAGTTCACAGCATCTGAGATTGAGTTTCCTCAGTTGTAAAATGGGAACACTACTCCCTACCTTACAGGGTTTTTGAGAGAGTTAAATGACATGGGATGTGTGGAAATGTGTAACAAAGTTTGCTCCTACCTGAGTTGGTTAATTTATGCATACATTCAGCAAGCATGTGTTATGTACCTACTGTGTGACTGGAAAATAGTAGGTGCTCAATCAGTGTATTAAAAAAATAAAGTGGGCTTAGGAAAGGAATTCGATTTGTCTGCCTTTGATGTCTAGCATAATCACGAGTATTAGGGAAGTTGGGCTATGAAACCATCAAAAAGATAAATGAGCTGCTGGTATTCATCATTTTGGATATAGCTGATGGAGAGATCTGGGCTATTCATGAATACAGAGACTGGCAAGATTAAATGGAGAGGAAACATAGATAGATGTCATCCGGAGACACATAATGGTTCTCCGTCAACAGAGAAGAAAGACAGAGGTCTGTCTAGCTCGAGCCTGGCCCATTTCAGTCAGTTCTGGAACACTTTTTCCCCTAGTGTAGGGACTTGGTGTTCTATCTCCTCAGGCCTAAGCTTCAGGACACTGGACACAGCTGGCTTCTCTAAAGATGTTTTACCCTATTTGTTCCTCCATTTGGGATCCTTAGGATTTTTAGGGGTCTATGAATATTGCAGTAGGGATTTGCAACCTATTTTCAAAAGTTCAAACATCCTATAAGCAACTACATGCCCTTACAATGAGATTTTATTTGGCCAGAATAACAGCAATTAGCCATGTTGATCAGAACCTCTGGTGTGTGCTTTGATGAATAAAAAAGAGAAAATAAAAGCTGTTTAATAAGTTCAGAGTGCATAGAAGTCAAAAAATCTTTCATACATGGGGGCCTAGAGCAGTAAGAATATAATAATAATAATAAAAAAGATCGAAAATAAAACTGAAAACATTGGTAATTCGATTCAACTCTCCCATTTTCCAGTTGAGGACCCAGAGGCCAGGAACCAAAGACACTCGTTCAAGGTCACAGAGCTGCTCACTGGCAAAGCCAGACCCAGAACCCAGGTGCTCGGCCACTGGGCTTTTTAATGCATCTGTGTCCTTGAGCATGGTTTGGAAGTCTACTTAAATTGGTGTGTGGGGATTAGTAAACACAAGTCACCTTCCTAAAATCACTGCCTGGGTATCAAAAGGGAAAAGGATTCTGCAAAAGGCTTTTCCTTGGGCTCCTCCTCTTTGGAGTCCAGTCACCTGAGTGGTTAGTCCAGCTCGTGTTTGCCTGATGGAATTTCCCAAGGCAGGGGGGAGGCTGAAGGCAGGAACGCCCTGGGAGGTTCTTGGGGAAGATGAACATCCTCTCTTTATTTTCAAAGCAAATATTCAGGAAGGGAAATGGCAACACTTCCCAGAATTCAGGCTGAAGCAAAACACAGATGACGTATCAGACTGGCATCTCATTCATGAGATGGAGGGACACTGTTGCCAGGGGTCGCCGAGGAGATTGCTTGTCTGTAAATAAAAGATTGGGAGAGGTGAGAGACGGCTCCTACCTGAAAAAAGGAGCATCTGGGTAAATCTAGGTTTTCCAGACAGGGAATTATGTGTAAGGACTAGAAGTGGTGAGCTGTTCAAGAAAGAGATTTAGTTGAAATGTGTTCCCCACAGTTCTCAGCAAACATCAGAACACATTGAAATTTTTTTTTTTTTTTTTTTTTTTTTTTTTTGCGGTACGCGGGCCTCCCTCTGCCGTGGCCCGGACGCGCAGGCTCAGCGGCCATGGCTCACGGGCCCAGCCGCTCCGCGGCACGTGGGATCTTCCCGGACCGGGGCACGAACCCGTGTGCCCTGCATCGGCAGGCGGACTCTCAACCACTGCGCCACCAGGGAAGCCCCACATTGAAATTTTCATCAGGGTACACGAATTCTGGGAACATTAGGCAAGATGAAGTTAAGTTCACAGTGGCCAAGTAGCTGTATATTTTCCTTTGGGAAGGTTAGCGATGTCCCTTGGTGACATTTAATGATTATGTTTGGACTATGCAATTCGTTTTTCTGTTTGGGGGCTTTCAAAATTTAATAAAATATTTTTCTTTCGATCCCTTCAAGCTGTGGGTCTCTCTAGTTTCCACAGATTTGAGACTTCGTCCTGGCCATGCTTTCTTCCAGTGAAGTTGACATCCTCAGATTCCAGCTGGATATGCTTAGTAGTCACTCAGAATCTGTGCTCCCTTTCGCCTCCTCCACATGACAACCACCTGGATCTTTCAGAAGAGCGGATCTGATGATGCCACCTTTCCCTGCTTAGGACCCCGTGGTGGATTCCTATCGTTCTGAACAGTTAAACCCTCCTAATGTGCCCTATTTGTCCTGGCAAGGCCCAGTGGCTCCCTGCCTCTCTGGCCCTCGACTCTTCTTGCTGTAGCCACACTGCTTTTCTTTTATTCCCTGGTGATCATCAGGGTCCTTCCTACCACAAGACCTTTATACAGGCTGCTCCTTCCACCAAATACCTTTGCTTCCCTTTTTTACCTGATTAACATCTACCATCCTTTAGATATCCGCCTACTTGTCAGTCCCCGGAGGGAAACTTCCTCCACACCCGTCTCCATTAAATTCCCCATTTACATGTGCTGAGAGCACCATGAACCCCTCCTTTAATAGTCCTGAAGACTTGAATTTTGTGTGCAGTTACTTGATAGTGTCTAATCTTTCCATTAGGCCTCCATTGGGTGCTCACGAGGACAGATAAATGACTGTTGTTACTCACTACTCTGTCTCCAGCGCTGCGGACAGTGCCTGCTGTATAGTAGACGCTCAGAGGTGCTTGACAGAATGAAGGGATGAGCTCACGTTGGCCCCCAGTAGGTGCTCGTTCGAGTAGCTGGATGGGAGTGGGAGGAAGAGACACATGAAGAATCAAGGGAGCTGGTGATGCTCCACTAACTTGGCTCATGCTGCTTCACTGGGCAACACCCGTCCTCTAGGCAAGGCCTCCTGCAAGGTGAAGGCTTGGATCACTGTTCTGTGCCGTATGGGGTCTGAGGACTTGAGGTTGGATCCTGAATCGACCACCTTCCAGCTGTGTGACTTTGAGCCTGTTATTTCACTTTTTTGAAATAGTATGTTTAAAGTCAAAGTTCTAAAAGTTAAAAAAATCTGTGAGGACACAAACTAAGCCAGTGGCAGTAAGAATGGAGAAAGAGTTCAAACAGTGATGAAGTACATCAATGGGTCTCAAAGCCTGGTCCCAGGACCAGCAGTATCCGCATCACTTGATAGAAATGGAAGTCTCCAGCCCCATCCCAGATCTAGTGAGTTAGAAACTACGGGTCGGGAAGGTGGTCCCAGGAAGCTTGAAGAAGATTTCCAGGAGATTGTGATGCATGTTGAAGTTTGAGAACCACCAGATTAGAGGCTGAGGGTGAGGGAGAGGAAAATGTGGAGGGCAGAGGAGGTGCTGAAAGGAGAATGAAGTCAACCAGGACTATTTGAGAGCTTGGACTGCCTGTCTGTAACAGGAGTGATGCCTGACTTGTAGGAGCTGTCTGTTGTGCAGCATGGGTGGAGGGGAGAGATGCAGGGTAAGTCATCTACAGATACAAACCCTTCTTTTCTGAGGGACCTTAAGGAAGTTCTAATCTGGGAGAAACCCACATCTTGCTTTCATGAGATGTCCCAACACAGCTTGAAACAGAACAAGGCCCTGGGAAATGGGACCCTCCCATGCACCTGTGTCCTGGAGTATCTGGCAACCTCAGACACAGGGAGAGTCGAACAGCATTGAGGAGACTTAGCTATTTCCTTTCCCCGGAAACATCCCGGGCCTGAGCCATCTGTTTGTGCTGGAGTAATCGCTTGCCTAATGAGGAGTTCAAATAGGCACTGTGCAGTTCACAGGAATGCTTTCTATTCTTGCCAAATAATCAGAAGGTTTACTAGGTAAGACCTTGAGGGAATCTGAGCACAGCCCCACCCATATCACCACAAAGTATTGGACAATAAACCCAACATCTGCTTTCTTGCCTGTGACATGAACACGGGGTTGCTGCTGAGACCAGGGAGCCATTGTTATAAATCCACAGACCTTGGAATCCAATGAACTCTTTTTTCACTCTGTGCTGATGTATTTTGCACATGCTTTGGCTATATATTTTTGTGTTTGCTTGTTTTAATCAGTATGTTGTACATATATATGTTGACAACAGTTATCTCTGGTTCTTTTACACTTTTGTCTATAGCAAAGTTTTTTCAAGAAACAATTATCATCATCATTATTATTTAAAAGCTAGTGTTCAGTGGGAGGGATCTCTGGAAGATGAGGCTAGAGAAGCATATTCATTTATTCACTGATATGATAAATATTTACTGAGCATCTATTATGTACCAGACACTGGAGATACAGCAGTGAATAAAATAAACGAAGTTCAGACCTAACGGAGATTATATTCCATTTGGGAATGTAGACTATAAATAATAATAAATTATTAGAAAAGTATATTAGTACATCAGAAGGTTATGTGTGTTCTATTAAAAAAAAAGGGAGCAGGAAAGGAAGATTGGAAGGGTAAGAGAAGAGGGTGCTACTGTTGGGTAGTCAGGGAAGGAAGTGGGCCATGTAGACATGTGGGGGAAGAGTTTTCCAGGCAGAGGGAGTGGCTGGCAAAAAGGTTCTGTTGGAAGCTTGTGAAGGGCCAGATGAGTAGGACTTTTTAGGCCACTGTAATGAAATTTGCCTTTACTCTGAGCAAGGGGGCAGTTATGGATTTTGCACACAAGATTTCCGTGATCTGGCTTCTGGGTTTTAACAAGGAGCCCTCTGGCTGCTTTTTGAAAATAATAGTAGTGGGGCAAGGGAGGAAGCAGAGAGATCAGTAAGGAGGCTCCTGCAATAATCCCAGAGAGAGATCAGGGAGATTTGGTTCAGGGTGGGAGTAGAGGCAGTGAACGGTGTGGATTCTGGATCTCTTTGGGAGATACAGACAACAGGGTTTGCTGATTAGATTGGATCAGAGAGAAAAGTAGAGTCAACTACAACCCCCAATTTTTGCAACTAGGTGAAAGGAATGGTCTTTAGTTGAGATGGGGAAGGCTGTGGAAGAGGGGGTGGGGAGGGATGTTTGAGAATTCAGTTCGGAGTGTTTAAATTGGGACAGTAATTACACACATTGAGCCTAGAATTATGAAAGACCTACTAATGAATTTTCAGTTTAACACAAAGACAACATAAAAATATAGTTTCTAGTGATCTTGTGAAAGATAGACTGGAGGCACGATATTAAAGGCAGGGAACACGCTGGGAAGCCATGGCCTTGGAGTTGATGACGAGATCCTGAACAAGGACAGAGGGGAGTAAGGGGAGGACACAGCTGAGAGATATCTAGGAGGTAGACTCAACTAGAAAAGGTGGCAAGATTAGATGTCAAGGCTGCGAGATGAAGGCCAGCCCTAACCATGTTTCCCAGCAAGACTGGGTCATGAAGATTCACAACCTAGTACAGCAGACACTGTGAAATTCCCACATGGCAGCCAATGGCCCACTTCTAAAATCATACCCAGTATTGTAAAACAACTATACCCCAATGGAAAAAAAAAAAAATCACACCCAGGACATCAAAACTACAGGGTCACAGAGGAACTGAGGTGGTTATTTCAAGTTCTGATAATGGGTCAAATACAAGAGGCG
>NW_021146219.1:0-25000 GCF_002837175.3 Physeter macrocephalus
ATACAGGTAAACTACTTCCTTTTTTTTTTTTTTTTTTTTTTTGTTAAATAGCCGAGAAAATCTTATAATTTTCCGATAGTTTAAAACATTTTTTAAAACTGAGAGATGTTCTCTTTTGGTAGGAGTGGAGGCTGGAGAGACTGCTTGCAAACTTGCTCGTAGATGGGGATATACCGTGAAGGGGATCCCGAAATACAAAGCAAAGATTGTTTTTGCAGGTATGTGAAATTCACCATTAACTGCTGTGATCGAAACGTACAATATCAGTTACCATTTTAATTTACTGATGAAATATTTCAGATGTGTTTGCCTCATGTATCGTATGTTAATTGTTGAATGTTTCATAAAAATGGAAGGATTTCCTTTTCTTGGGTTTATTTCCAAGTATTTCTTCATATGTGGGATTTTTCTCTCCGAAATAACTCCCTACTCCTCCCTCCCTAAAATGAGTGACTATATGATTTGTTTCCCGTCTGCTTATCTGATTTTTTTCATAGCAGTTTTCTGGTTAATTAGGCGGTCTTGCCGATGGAGCCGTTTTGTGAGGTTGTTGACGTCGGGTTGTGTTCAGGTGGGGCTGTGTCCTAGGTGTGATCCGTTGATTGAATCTTAGTATTTGAGGATTACTGTATCATGTCATTAGAAGCTGCTGGAAGAGGAGGGCTGGAGTTGCCCTGGGTATATTTCTGTGAATGGTTGAGAGGAATGACTTGAATCCTGACTGGGGAGACCAGCAGTTAATCCGGATTATCCATATAGACTGACTTTGGGGATCTTGATAATGATGGTCAATGGATAGGTTCTGACTTTTTTTTTAAAGCTCTGATTTTAATTTTTTAAAACATAAAGTATGGGTAAGTTTGTCACTGCACATGATCAAGATTTATTTTTGTGATGGTTGAAATCATTAAATATTTTGCCTTGTGGACACACGCAGTTAAATGATAAACCCCGTAATATAACAGAATCCACAGTTCATCTAATGGCCAGCCATGGTTGGTGTTTGGGGGTGGGGGTGACAGATTCCCGTTTCCAAAGTCTCTGCACAGCTCTGTGGTCTGCCATTTTGGAATCTTGTGCCTTAGCTGTAGGACAACAAGGCTGTCTCTTGCAAACAAAAATGGCATTTCTGGTGATTTCATTCTTACAGACTGTGTCCAGTCTCTCTCACATTAACAGAGGGTGCAAAGATGTTTCACCCAGGTGTTGAAAGAAGCCGGTGAGTCGGTGGGGACAGAAGACTCTCCCCAGCTGCACGGTCCCTTATACTGCAGCGTAAGCTGCGGGGCGTGAGACTCCTGAGGCCGATGCAGGAGAGCAAGTAGGCTTATGGTCTAGTGTGCGTTTGGTCTTTTAAGTCTGGGCAGAATCAATATGCTGTTGCTTGTGGACAAGTCAAGTGGGGATTATTCATAGTACTCATAGCTGAGAGAGGCTTTGCAAGGGTAGTATTTGTGGATGCTTTGAAGCCAACTTAGAATAATTCAGTACTGGGTTAATTGAGTTACTGCTGGCAGAAGTGGTGGGAAGATATTAAAAAACGAAACAAAACACAGCACGTGCGAGACCCTCCAAGCCTCTCTTATTCTACTGTTTCTTTTCTTCCTTGGCTTTAACCTCATTGAAATTATGTTGTGCATTTGCTTCACTAGTTTACATTGAGGTGTTTCTTCCCTATTAGCATAGAAGCTCCTTGAGGGCAGGGAGCTTGCCAGTCATCATTCTATCCCTGACACCTAGAACAGTGCCTGACATTATTATTATTATTATTTTAAAAAATTAATTATATTTATTTTTGGCTGCACTGGGTCTTCGTTGCTGCACGCGGGCTTTCTCTAGTTGCGGTGAGCGGGGGCTACTCTTCATTGCAGCGCGCAGGCTTCTTGTTGCGGTGGGTGGCCTCTGTCGTTGCAGAGCACGGGCTCTAGGGCGCGCGGGCTTCAGTAGTTGTGGCACATGGGCTCAGCAGTTGTGGCTCGCGGGCTCCAGAGCGCAGGCTCAGCGGTTGTGGAGCATGGGCTCAGTTGCTCTGCAGCATGTGGGACCCTCCCGGACCAGGGCTCGAACCCTTGCCTCTTGCATTGGCAGGCGGACTCCCAACCACTGCACCACCAGGGAAGCCCTGTGCCTGACATTATTAATCAGTCCTCAAATTATTAATGAAATAAATTAATGGGTAAAAATTGTTCCTGAACAAAGGCAGATGTCTGTCTTTTAGCAGATAACAACTTATAACAGCAAGGAAGGCAAATTGACAGTGTTCGGACTGCTTGAGGATATTCTATCCAAATGAAATTTAAAATTCATTCTATTGAATAGTTAGCCTGTAGTGTTGGATTTTTAAAAGGAAAACTGCTAATTCTCTATGAAGGGTAGTCTCTTTCTCATATCACTATAATAAATGTGTCTAGAAAAACCGTCTCTAGAGAAACAAGCATTGAATTCTTCACTTGTTAGGGTTTGGGATTATTGAAAGAAAAGACAAATACCTATCCTTAGGGGCTATATATTACACTTCGGAGGCTCAGGAGAGAAGTGCCTAAAATAGTAGTTGCAAGGCCAGACCTCAGTCATACGAACCAGGGTGTTTACTATCAGATTTTGTTTAAACAAATGAGCTCACTGGAGGCTCTCTAAGGCAAACCGTTGCCTTTTTGAAAATCAAGCTTCCTAGGGCATTTTGGGGGGAACAGTGCTTACTACATTGAGGGGTTTCATTGAAATAATGACTGTTTATTTCTTCTTTCTAGCTGGAAACTTTTGGGGTAGAACATTGTCTGCTATCTCCAGTTCCACAGACCCAACCAGTTACGATGGTTTTGGACCATTTATGCCAGGTTTCGAAATCATTCCATATAATGATCTGCCTGCTCTTGAGGTACTTCATTTAGCATCATGGGGCTTTAGTTCATAGTAAATAGAACTTAAATTTGTTGAATGTATGAATTAAAAACAGATATATGATTGTACTGAGAATCTGTTGTATTAAAGTTAGACCAAGTTTCACACTTGTTCTCTGTAATAGTCAGTTAGTTTCCAAGTTTCCAACATGGGGAAACCAGGTTCTGTGGTCTAATCCTGACAGCCAACTAACCACTTTAGATTTATCTCCTGTATAAGTATTAACTTGGGTATTACCTGTTAATTACTTTAATAGACAAAATTAGTCAGTTTTCAGCCATTCAGCCAGCTTTTTAAAATTATGAAGTGGAAGAATTGTAAAGTAAAAAGATACACTTTTAATGTATCTATTTAATTTTTTTTTTTTTTTTGGCTGCGCGGCTTGTGGGATCTTATTTCCCTGACCAGGGATCAAACCTGTGCCCCCCTGCAGTGGAAGCAAAGAGTCTTAACCCCTGGACCACCAGGGAATTCCCTTTAATGGCTTTTTAAAAGGCCACTTTCATTATTTTTTAAAAATTTTTTATTTATTTATTTATTTATTTTTTGGCTGTGTTGGGTCTTCCTTGCTGCGCGCAGGCTTTCTCTAGTTGTGGCGAGCGGGGGCTACTCTTCGTTGCGGTGCGCGGGCTTCTCATTGCGGTGGCTTCTCTTGTTGCTGAGCTTGGGCTCTAGGCGCACAGGCTTCAGTAGTTGTGGCACGTGGGCTCAGTAGTTGTGGCTCATGGGCTCTAGAGCGCAGGCTCAGTAGCTGTGGTTCACAGGCTTGGTTGCTCCGCGGCATGTGGGATCTTCCCAGACCAGGGCTCGAACCCGTGTCCCCTGCATTGGCAGGCTGATTCTTAACCACTGTGCCACCAGGGAAGTCCCTCATTAGTTTTTATTTATAGTACATTTAAGTATATATTAGAAAATAAAGGATGGAGTAGCTTAAAGCTGAGGTATTTAGAGCTTTTGGTAATTGAATGTCAGTCAGAAAAGTTATGCTTTGAAGTCAGAATATAAGTTAGTGTGAAAACTTAATTTGCACACTTATTCTTAACGGGAAAATATGCGCGTTGTGTGATTTCAGATTTCCAAATAGGCTTGAAAGGAAGTTACTAAAAACATTTTCATGCCGTTTTTGTAGCGTGCACTTCAGGACCCAAATGTTGCCGCGTTCATGGTGGAACCAATTCAGGGTGAAGCAGGCGTTGTTGTTCCAGATCCAGGCTACCTTGTGGGCGTGCGAGATCTCTGCACCCAGCACCAGGTCAGCCACCTGCACACCTGCCCACCTGCCTGCCTCTCTTAGGGTTTGGCCGATAGGATAAATGCGAAGATTATATCACCTCTCCACTAGAGGGAGACTTCATTCTAAGAGCCGCAGGACTTTCTAGTGGTGATAGAACTTTCTAGCAGCAGGCTGCAAAGAAGCTGACTTTATACTGGCTGGGCCCTGGCAGAGCTACAGACTTCCGGGCCCTAACCATGGTTCCTTCCTCTCTGCTCTGGCAGCCTGTACTCCGATCCTTCTCAAACCCTCTGTCGTATCCCTTTGCTCCAGAATTTAAGCTCTCTCTCCCTCTTTACTGATAAATGTTGTGGAATAAACAAGGGAATTTATGCCCAGAGAGTAGTTATGTTCAGAAACCCCCCACAAAACCCTTTGCCTAAGTGCCTTACCACTTTGTAGAACAGTGCAGAATGGGCCTCTGGGGACTGAGTGGCCTGACATAGGAAATAACTGTGTGTCTACAGGGTTTTCACAGGACACAACTCTTGAAGCTGTGTGGGTAATTAAAATGTTTTCACAAATCTGAGGGGATGTCAGAATGACAGATTTGTGCAGGGAAGAGTAAAATAAAGATCACTATTTCCCTATGGAAATGAAAATGATAATTAATGCTGTTTTGTTGTTTTCCGATAGGTTCTGTTTATTGCTGATGAAATACAGACAGGATTGGCCAGAACTGGTAGATGGCTGGCTATTGATCACGAAAATGTCAGACCTGATATGGTCCTCCTAGGAAAGGCACTTTCTGGTGGTTTATACCCTGTAAGTCCAATGTTCAACCTCTCTTTCTCTTCCCTATTCTCATGAATCCTTAAGATATTTTTACATTAGCCGACTGTGATGATAGTGCTTTTCTGATGGTTTGGTTTTACTTCGTGATATATATACATATAGGTCACCTGGAATACGTGTAATAAAAACATTTCAGAGTTCCATGGGGTGACCCACTTAGTTATTTTAACTGAAGAATTGAGTGTGTCTTGGGATTTGCTCTGCTGCATTTGTTTTGGATGAAAACATTTTATCCCAAAAGTACTCCTGTAGACCTTTATGCTTTTTTCCCATAGTTCAGAGACATAGTATTACTAATTGTTTAAAACCATGACCGATTAATTTAGAGATTGGAAAAAATTAATGTTTAACTGTAATTCTTTTCTTGGGTTTGCTATTCAGAGCCAACAATTGGTATGGACTAAAGGGCTCTGAATATATAGTGCAGAACATTGTTTTCTAAACAGTTAAACAAAGCATTTCACCTTGAGAGTGGAAAGACTTCTAAATTATATCACTGCAGAAATAGCTTTCTTCTTTTGGTTCCAAAATGCTATTCTGTGCCATTGAAGTGTGCCTGATGTGCTTGGAACGTGTTAGGGCATCACTCAGTTTGTCACTGCTAGTTAAGGTGGCAGATGTGTAGCACTTGTTGGTTGAAAGTTTATGTCAAATTTAGTATCAGCTTCATAAATATTTGTGTTCCTGGTAAGAATAAGAAGCGTTCATCTGAGAAAAGACTGGGTCGGCGCTGAAGTCTCTGTCTTTCAGGTATCTGCAGTGTTGTGTGACGATGAGATAATGCTGACCATTAAACCAGGGGAACATGGTTCAACGTATGGTGGCAACCCACTAGGCTGCCGAGTGGCCATCGCGGCCCTGGAGGTAAAGACTGCAGCTGTACAGTAGCTAGTCCTGGAGGCGGTGCTGAAGTGCCTTTTAGGTTTGAGCCCACTGGTGAGATAAGAAATGTAATAAGATTGCCGAGTATTACACAACATGAAGTACAGAGGAAAGGGTTTAGGGGCAAGGCATTCTCAAAAAGTAATTTAACCTTGGCCTAGTAGACGGGAATCCTCCGGGGGCTTCCCAAGTTTGCAGTCTCCTGGGGCTTTTGGCCCGTAGGCCCTGGCCTGTCCACATAGAACTCTCACTCTGTGACCGGGCCTGGCCTGTGAAGCCTCTGGTTTATTAGCACATGTGGCTTTTTGTTTTTGTTGTTGTTAAAGTGTGGATTTGAATGCTTTTAGACTTATTCCTCAAGTGCCTACAAAAGGCATAAAATTATTATCTCTGAGGATGGACTTTTTAGGGAAAAAAACAAAGGGAACTCTATTGCAGTTAAAAAGTTAAAGTATATTTAGTCCATTGATTTATTCACCTAAGAAGAAAATATATCAGTTGCATTAAACAAATTTTAATCCTTATTTTGCCACAGAAGCAGATTGATTATGGGTTTATGACTAAAGCAAGGCTCTGTCTGAGCTAGCGTATGTTAGATGATTAGAAATCAAACTGGTATAGGCTTTGGAAAACAGAAATGAAAGTTAAGTTACTCTGGTCTTTATCTGATCATGTTCTTCCTGTGCTTATAATCCACATTCCCCTCCAAAGAACAATGTAAAAGAAAAGGCAATCTTAATATTTGTGTAATTTCTCTTCAAACATAGGTTTTGGAAGAAGAAAAGCTTGCTGAAAATGCAGAGAAAATGGGTATCATCTTGAGAAATGAACTCATGAAGCTACCTTCTGATATTGTAAAGGCTGTAAGAGGAAAAGGATTATTAAATGCTATTGTTATTAGAGAAACCAAAGGTACGGAGACAAAATATTTTACAAGATATTACTGTTATAGGAAGAGCTCAAAATACATTTGGTATTTTATCTGGTTGTTGGTTTCCTCTGTTTGAAACTATTGACTGGCCTCCTATTGACCAAGTCTTTTAGGCTCTGCCTAATACTCTTATTACCTGATTTATATTAATGGTCTTAAAAATATAGCTCTTTCCTACATGAAGGCACATATAACTAATTTCACCTATTTTCATTTCTTTAAGTCATTTGTTATTCTGCCTTAGGTTATTTATGCAGTACTTGGAGATTTCAGTTTATTTTCTGTTAAGAAGTCTGCACAGAGCGCTTTGCAGTCCCATTTCCTCTTCGCTCTCCTTTCCTCACTCAACTTTCATACTTTGCATATCAGTAGAGGTAGTAGGAGCAGTAGTGATAATAAGGATGATGATGATGATGTTGATAATAAAAATAACCCCAGCTGCCACTTAACTGAGTGTTTAGTGTCTAACACATCATTTCTAATCCTTAAGCGTTCCTTGCTGGATTTTCTTGCCCTAACCCTTCCTTTTAAAGCAGTGATTTTAACCTTGACTGCATTTTAGAATCACCTGGGGAGCTTTTTAACAAATTAATCCAAGCCTAGCCTCGCTGCAGAGATATGGATTTGATGGGTCTGGAGTGGGGCCCAGACATTGGCCGCGACCCTTTCATTGATTCTGGTGCAGCCAGGGTTGAGGGTCGCGAGAGTCAAAATGATGAGAGTCTAGTTCTGCCAGCTCAGGAAGCAAATCCAGGTTAGGAATGTGTAGTGTTCACTGCGTTTTGAGTATTGCCTGCTCTATGCCAGTTAGTTTATCTGTATCATACCCCAGGGCTTCCCTGGTGGCGCAGTGGTTGAGAGTCCGCCTGCCGATGCAGGGGAACACGGGTTCGTGCCCCGGTCCGGGAAGATCCCATATACCGCGGAGCGGCTGGGCCCGTGAGACATGGCCGCTGAGCCTGCGCGTCCGGAGCCTGTGCTCCGCAACGGGAGAGGCCACAACAGTGAGAGGCCCGCGTACCGGCCAAAAAAAAAAAAAAAAAAAAAAGCTGTATCATACCCCAATTCTTTTTGTATTGGTTCCTTGTGTCATTAATTACATCTGCCTTAGCATGTAAGTTTTTTGCTAGGTCTTTTTCACTTAACAAAAAACTAACAAAAACCATGTCTAATCATACCATTCAAACCACTGCTGAAAAATAACTTCATTTTTAAGAGTAAGAACAAAGCAAGCTTGCAGCTCAGAGCTGTGTTTCTTGAGTCAGGTGTTGGGGATTCTGTCTTGCCAGGCTGCCCTGCCCATGCACAAGGGAATGTGTAAACGTTTATCTTGGATCAGCATACAAGTTTGACGGTTTTTCTTTAGATTATGATGCTTGGAAGGTGTGCCTGCGACTTCGAGATAATGGACTTCTGGCCAAGCCAACCCACGGTGATATCATCAGGTTTGCACCTCCGCTTGTGATCAAGGAGGATGAGATTCTGGAGGCCGTGGAAATCATTAACAAGACCATCTTGTCTTTCTGAGGGTGACAGTTTTCAGTGGTGCCTGGGAGCCAGCTGGAGACAGGCAGTTCATAAACCTCTGAGTTTCTGCACTTAATGCAGGCATATTCCACTCCGCCATGTCAAGGGCTTTTTAAAAAATATATGTTTTTCAGTTCATACGTAATAGAATGACATTTATAAACGTGCAGTTTGCTGTGTAACATAACTAAGAGAATGTCCTGGCATCTTATTTTCGATTAAGTGTGTGTGTGTGTGTGTGTGTGTGTGTGTTTGTTTGTTTGTTTGTGTGCACTTTCTAAGGTGAGATACATCTCTCTATATAGACAGCCTTTTAATCAAGCCCCTCAGCATAATTTATATATGTTTTAATAATTTCCTTGCTGGTATAAATTGTATTTGAAAAAGTTATAGGAGAGTATTGCATAGAAGATTAGCTTAACCTCATAAAGTTGAGTCATAGTCATTGAATTTTAGGAAGGATTAATGGTTAAGCTTATATAAAATACTAGATTTAAGTAAACTCCATATTGGCCAGCACCAAGATGTATTCTATGAATGTCATTACTTTGAATTAAGAATTATTGTTTAACATTCCTAGATTATGTTTTATGTTTTAAGTGTTTGATATAATTTGTAAAAAGTGTTTATTTTCAATGTTTCTTTAAATTTAAAATAAAGCTCATATTTAAAATGTCTACTTTGGGACCAGTGTGTGATTACTGCAGTGTTATCAATTACCTCACATTTTAAACCCCTCTGAGAATGTTCTTACCTGATTTATTTCATGTGTTTTCTAAGAACATTTTGGTTTCTTTGGCAATCTCTAGAAAAACAAATTGTAAAAAGTCTCTTTTAGTACTACCTTTTCCGCTTTCAAAATAACTGCTTTTTCCCCATGTGTATACTAGTATTTACCATTTTTATTAAAGTATCCTTGTTATGCATGGTATTGTTTCTGTTTCTTTGTTTGGTTTTACCTGAACAGAGTATTTTGGATGCTTTTCTATGTCAGTAGTCACAAGTTTATGTCATTCTCTTTTAGATGAAAAAATTAATCAGTCTATCTAAGAAAGAAACGGAAAATTTTATTCGAGCCAAATTGAGGATTATAACGCCAGAACAGCTCAGAAAGCTCTGAGAACTGTTTCGCCGCCTGTTAGAAGTCAAAACAGGGACTTCCCTGGTGGCACAGTGGTTAAGAATCCGCCTGCCAATGCAGGGGACACGGGTTTGAGCCCTGGTCCGGGAAGATCCCACATGCCGCGGAGCAACTAAGCCCGTGCTCCACAGCTACTGAGCCTGCGCTCAAGAGCCCGCGAGCCACAGCTACTGAGCCCACGTGCCACAACTACTGAAGCCTGAGCGCCTAGACCCCGTGCTCTGCAACAAGAGAAGCCACTGCAGTGAGAAGCCCACACACCGCAACGAAGAGTAGCCTCCGCTCACTGCAACTAGAGAAAGCCGGCGTGCAGCAATGAAGACCAAAACACAGCCAAAAATAAATAATAAATAAATATATTTTTTAAAAAAGGTCAAAACAGTTTTACGTAAGTTTTTTGAGAGGGCTGTACACTAGATGATGTATTATTGACAGCGTACACGGTCTGGCGAGCAGTGGGTCATGGGTCATTTTGGCCTCTTACAAGATTAAGAAGGAATGCAGGACTTTCTTGGTGGTCCAGTGATTAAGACTCTGCCCTTCCACGGCATGGGGCATGGGTTCCATCCCTGGTAGGGAACTAAGATCCTGCGTGCTGAGTGGTGTGCCGCTCCCCGCCCCCCAACCCCCCCCACCAAAAACAAAACAAAACAAAACGAATGTTATCTTTAAGGAGTGGTCTTGGTGGTGCTAGAAAATATTGCTCTTTATGGTTGAGCAGTTATTTCTGCCGATGGGGAGGTTTGGTTGCTGCTTAATGCAGATACACAGTGCACAGTAGAGGGGAGAGAGGAGGCCAAAGGGCAGAGAATTTATGTTTAAATTTTTCTTGTCTTGCCATAAAATATGAATTTTATTTCACACTCTAATGACTATAGTATTTTATCTTAAGTGGGTATATTATAATTTCATATCAGGAGACGTTTGAGTTGTCTCCAGTTTTTCACTTGTTTTTTCTTTTAGAAGTGGAACGAACTTTAATAGCCTTTTTTTCCGGTCTTATTGAGAAATAATACATTAGACATACATCACTGTATAAGTCTAAGGTGTACAGCGTGATGGTGTGATTTCCATATGTTATGAACACTTTTTCACTCTTTAAATAGCTGGTCACGACCACTTCGTATCTTACGTGTGAGTGTCTCTGTGGAGTAGATCCCTAGAGGTGGATCGCTGTGTCAAGGGAACAACTTATTTGTTGGTGCCACATTGCACCCTGCCCCCACCAGGTTCTAACGAGTCACCGCAGAGCAGCATGGGAGTTAGTGACCAGATTTGTGAGCCACAGGTTACAGGAGGGTCTGCCTGTACCAATGGCAACACTTATTGGTCTGGGTGGGAGGTTCTGGCTTAGGCCTGCCGGGCCCCTGAGTGTGAGGCCCCTCATAAAACATCAGAGGGTGCCACGTCTCACCCCTGGTTGGGACTGTGGGACGGGTTATTAAGGTGGATGCTGCTTCCAATCACATCCCCTTGTGCACATTAGAATCACCAGGGGTTTCTCAGGCCTTACTCCAGACCGGAATCTCTGGGGTGTCCCCAGGCATCAGTAACTTTAAGCTCCCCAGGTGATTCTGGTGTGCACTCAGGGCTGAGAACCTGTCTTAGGAATCTCACCTAAATGCAGATTCTGATTCAGTGTGTGTGGGTGACCGGAGATTCCGCCTCTCCTGTAAGCTCCCGGCGGAAGCAGGTGATGATGCTGCCTTAAGGCACAAGATCATTATCAGGAGTAAGTTTAATTTGCATTCAGCAATTCTCACCCATCAGAGAAGGCCTAAAGGTGAGGTGAATTTAACAAATCAACAAGCTTCCTGCTAAATTCTTTGAGGGCCTTGATGGTTTGAGGAAGGCCCTGTAGGAAAGCATAGTTAGAACCTGGGGTGCAATAAGGTGGCCAAGGGTGTTGGCGAGTCTGGAATCCCGGGCAAGCAGCTGGGGCTTTAATTGGTCAACAATGGGATCTGAGGGGAGGGGGTGAAGTGGGGAAGTAGGATGATCCCAAATGAGTTAGGAAAGGCCACCAGCTGCACAGCTGCTCACCCAGTGTACGCTTACTGTTTTTATTTATTTATTTATTTATTTTAAATTTTTTTTTTTTTTTTTTGCGGTACGCGGGCCTCTCACAGCCCTGCTTACTGTTTTTAAAATTTTATTTATTTATTTATTTTTGGCTGCATTGGGTCTTCGTGGCTGCGCGCAGGCTTTCTCTGGTTGTGGCGAGCGGGGGCTACTCTTCGTTGCGGTGCGTGGCCTTCTCATCGCGGTGGCTTCTCTGGTTGCGGAGCACGGGCTCTAGGCGCGCGGGCTTCAGTAGTTTGGGCACGCGGGCTCAGTAACTGTGGCTCGTGGGCTCTAGAACACAGGCTCAGGAGTTGTGGCGCTGGGGCTTAGTTGCTCCACGGCATGTGGGATCTTCCTGGACCAGGGCTTGAACCCGTGTCGCCTGCATTGGCAGGCGGATTCTTAACCACTGCGCCACCAGGGAAGCCCATGCTTACTGGTTTGCCAGCCATGTCTGGGGCTGTGGGTGTGTGGACAGCAAACAAAGCAGGAAGGCCCTCACGCTTCCGAGTCCCCCCCCGGGGATGAAGCAGGGGAGCCTGGGTGGTGGGGAGGCAGGGAGGAGGTAGAGGCTTTGGAATTGGACCTGGTGTGGAATGTCAGACCTATTGCCACATCTTAGAGCCTCACTCCTCATTTGAGGAGGTGGGATAATACCCACCTTTCAGGAGAGGTCTGAGGACTAAGATGGTGTAGGCAAAGCCCCGGCACAGCACCTGGCAGAGCTCTAGATCAGTGAATGAGATGCTCACCTTTGTGGTACAGATGCCACCTTATGGCATATGATCATTAGCAGGAGGCCCCAGCACACAAATTCAGGTGGGGGGAGGAACTCTGGAAGGGTGACAGCCAGAGGAGGGGAGAGGAGACTGGCTGGGCCCTGAAGGAGAAGAGTGGCCCAAAGTAGAGGACCCACAGTGAGAACGGGATGCCCAGATACAGGCCCTGGGTTAGAGTCATCCAAAGAAAGATAATCCAGGAGCTATTTTGTATATACACACAAACCCTGTGTTAATTTGCTAGGGCTGCCGTAACAAAGCACCACAGACTGGGTGTCTTTAATGACAGAAGTTTATTTTCTCACAATTCTGGAGGCTAGATTTCTGAGATCAAGGTGACTGCAGAGTTGGTTTCTTCTGAGACCTCTCACATGATCTGTGTGTCTGTGTCCTAACCTCTTACAAGGACACCAGTCATATTGGATTAGGACCCACCCTAACGACCTCATTTTAGCCTCATTATCAATTTAAAGGCCTGATCTCCGAATGCAGTCACATCCTGAGGTTCTGGGGGTTAGTTCTTCACCGTAAGAGTGTGGGAGGGCGGCACAGTTCAGCCCGTAACAAACTCCAATGACGACTTGTTCTTTGGATTCCGACCATCTCGGACACCTCATCTAAATGGATCACTGCACACATAAGAAAACAGGGTTGGGACAAGATGTCCGATTTACCCAGGATAATACATGAGGAGGAATTACAAAGGTTGAAGTTACAGTGTGTTTCAGGCACTAGGAATTTAAAGATCCCAGCTTCCTCGTGACAGGAAGGGGACACACCACGTGGGAACCACTTGTAGGTTTAGATCCGTTTCTCAACACTGGCTGCCTATCAGGGTCACCTGGAGCGCTTAAAAACGTCTATCAATGTCCAGGCCTCACCTCAAACAAATTCCATCAGAATCTCAGTATATTAAATGCTCCCTAGGGGAATCTAGTGTGCAGCCTTTGCAAAGTGGATATTGAATGTGGACGCACGAGTGGATATTGACTGTAAAGCAGGATGCCATTCACTAAACCTACCATTCCATGCGCTGGGCTTGCACTAGGGTCCACTGGTGAAAGAGACAGACATGGTCCTTGACCTCTTGGGGCTTTTTAGTCAGTATGTTACCGAGTCCAAGCTCGTGTTGCTCGCTGCACAACAGGCCAATAAATGGAGAGAGGAACTGATGGGGCAAAGAATAGCGGCTTTATTTGGAAAGGCAGCAGACAGAGAAGATTGTGGACTAGTGTCCCAAAGAAGCATCTCACCACACCCCCTTCCCTTTCAGTATAAAAGAAGCTAGAGTTCAGGCTTCTTTTATACTAGAAGGGGAGGGGGCGTGGCTGGTTGCTGCAAACTTCTTGGTGTCAGAATCCTTTGTTCTTGCAGCTGTCCACGTAGGTCAGGTCACGATGTTCCTGTAAACCTCTAACAAGAAAAAACGTTATTCTCCATTCTGCAACTTTTTATCTCTATGTGAATGAAAGCGTTATATACTTTTAAAGGTCAGAGCCTTGACAGTGAGCTATCCTGTCTATCTCAGGATATAGGCAACTTTCTTCACTTGTAGCAAAAGCAATAGAATGCAAAGTTTAAAGAAACAGATCCCGCATGGGGTCAGATTTGTTCTTCCCTATTACGAGTACATTTATTTGAAAAATATTATGTACTACGTGGCTAGCCCCAGAGGAGAGGCAGTGGTTCCAAGAAATAGCATTAAACAGTACGTGCTAGGTGCTATTCCAAATGTGTTAGGTTTCATCACAGGTACTAATATCCCCATTATTTTATGGACGGGGAAACCAAGGCTTAGAGAGACAAACTTGTCTTGGGTCATTGGAATAGTAAGCGGTGGAGCCCTGGAGCCCTGGGTGGGCTGGACCAGCCTTCTGCAGGGAGGCAAGAGGTAGTCCAGGCGCTCCAGCGGCTGGGGGCACAGGGGACAGCTCCTCCACTTGGCTCAGGAGCGTGGCTGAGGGGCCCTAGGTGTGTGTAAAAGCATTTCAATTTGTTTCTAACTTGGGGGATGGATTTTGAAAAATACAAGCAGGAGCCGTTCAAATGAATAATAGATACACAAAAGAAGCTTAGTCCTTTTAGGAAAAACTCTTTAAAATCTACTTCAGGACTTACTCTACTGTTCCCTGCATGTATAATCGCTTAGAGGAGTTTATTAGCTCCCCAGCCTTTATTTATTTATTTATTTATTTTTATTTTATTTTTTTGCGGTACTCGGGCCTCTCACTGCTGTGGCCTCTCCCGTTGCGGAGCACAGGCTCCGGACGCGCAGGCTCAGCGGCCGTGGCTCACGGGCCCGTCCGCTCTGCGGCATGTGGGATCTTCCTGGACCGGGGCACGAACCTGTGTCCCCTGCATCGGCAGGTGGACTCTCAACCACTGCGCCACCAGGGAAGCCCCCCAGCCTTTATTTCGATTGCCTTGGAAATGAGATTTCTCCCTCGATGCACTGGTCCAGTCCCTCAAATCGTTAATGAAATATCTGAGCTAATACGGTTTTTATAATTTGTTTTGTATCACAATACTTAAGTGCAGAGCAGATGGTAGCTAAAGATAAATGGGGTAAGGCAGAACCTGGCTCAAAGCATCCTGTTCCACTGGACTGTTTATGACTCTGGCTCCTGCATACATGGGCCATGGAGGGCCTGGGTTCCTTCTGATCTTGGTGGCCTTCCCCCCAGGCCATCGGGGTGCATATTCCTCTCTGAGATAGAAAGTGGAGGATGCGACTAAGTTCTGCCAGTCCTCAATTTCTTCTGCCTTCCTTTTTATCACAAAGCACTTAAATTTAGTGGCTCCCGAGGGCCGAGCCATGTACTTATTACTGATCTGGAAGTAATTACTCCTGGGAGTAATTTAAAAATACATACGCAAAGAGCACACAAAGCTGCAGGGTCTCACATGGTGACCTAGGAGCTCAGACCTGGGTGAGGGTCTGCCTCTGCTCCAGGAATTCTAGAATCATCGAGGGGACGGCCACTGCCCATTATTTCATGCTAGAACACAGACCTGGGAGACTTGGAGAGGGGAAGAGACTTGCTACAGTGCACACAGCAGTGGTAGCAGAGCTGGGACTGAACCTGGTGACAGCCTCCTGGTTTCTCTAACTGTGGGATGGAGGTGGGGTGGTAGGCATGCTGCCAGAGCTTCCGTTTTGCACTTCCCTCTGAGGAGCTGTGTGATCTTAGGCAAGTCACTGCCTGTCTGTCCTTTATGAAATGAGGGGGTCAAATTAAGGCAATATTTCTTAAAGAGTGGTTCTGGCTGAGTTGGTGTCTGGAGGTGGGCCCTGGGACTGATCCTGCTGGCCTGAACCCCCAGCCATTGAGCACACGGTTCAGGTGGTCCCTCAGTACGCCTCGTGAACCCACAGTGGAGCCCGGGGTCTGTTACCCCAGGAATTAGATTTCAAACAGGGACGGCCCAAGACAGCCACCGCGTTTTGTGCATTCCCTATATCCTCTAGTGACTTAGTTTCCCCCAAAGTCAGTTCCTCGGTCGCGGACAAGGGGCTTCAGGCTCTGGGTGGAGGAAAGGGCGGTCCCGTCGCCTCCAGGATCGAGCCCCTCCAGGGCAACTTAGCATAACCAGGAGTAACTACGAGTCGGGTTTGGCGGCAGCCGCTCGCAGGCGCAGGGCGCCTCGGGACGGCAGGGGGCGCTGTCCGCAAAGCTTTGGTCCCTGGGTCCGAACGGAGAGCGGGGCGCCGCGCGTGCGCAGGGGCCGGGGGGGGCTCTGAGGCGGGGCGGGGCCTGCGCCCTGAGAGGCTGATGGTCCCGGGCCCTCTCGCTGCAGATCCGTGCGCGGGGGCGGGCGGTGCAGGAAGTTCGGGGGCCGCGGCGGGGTTCCGGGCCTCGCAACCGCGCGCCGAATGCAGTGTACTTTTGCGAAAGTTGTTTCATTATTAAATGGGCTCCTGGTAGGAAAATCGGAAGTGTAGACACAGCTCTCCCACGGCCACTCTCCGGAGAGACGGGCGCTGCTGCGTGAGGCCCCGGTTCAGACCTCTGTCGCCTACACTGGGGTCCGTGAATCTCTTGCACCCTCTGAGAGCCCAGGCGCCGTCCGCTGCCCGCCTCTGGAGCCCCTTTCAGTTCACTGTGCAGGGCAGCGGGAGAATCAACCACCGCTCCGGGATGGTGAGTTTTAAAGAGTCTGGCGGCCAACCTGACAAGTGATGGTCGCCTGTGAGTGCACCCGGCAGGGGGCAGGGGGCGCTCTGACCCCGTAGGAAGGGCCTCCCGGGACCTCCTGGAAGCTCCTTGGACGGCTGCCGTGGGCTCCGAGGGATTTGCAGCTTGAGGTCCTGCAAGGACAGGGGCTTTGGACTGGAGGGCGGGGAGGGGAGTGGAAGGAGGGGGAGAGGGGGGAGAGGAGGTGGGGTTAGTAGGAGCCGCCCTGGTGGTTGGGGGAGGGGAGTTGTGCAACGAATGTGAGGATGTGGGGCCCGGTGCTCACCTGGCTGTGGCTGGATGACACTGGCACCTGGGCACTGAGATACTGACAGTCCTGCCCGCCAGCGAGGTCTGGCAGCCCTGGGTTGTGTGAGTGCCAGGGGCAAGGCCAGTGCCTGGGCCCGGAGCTGGACTCAGCTGAAGTCTTCCTTGGCGGGAGGTGGGAGGGAGTTGCCCACCTCGACTCCCCCTCCTTGCTCCTGCGTCCTTCCAGGCTAGTCGCCAGCTCCGTAACTCTGGTCCAGTTCTGCAGCCTCCGCTGTCTCGGTGTCCTCATTTAGGAAAATCGGGAGCAGGGTGCTGGTGGGGTGGCGTTGGGTCCTTGGTCCTGCCTGTCTCCTCCTCTGCCCCCCGACCTTGTCCTCTGGGAGTTCGCAAACTCCAGAGGGTGCTGGCGTTACCTGAGACCTCATAAACGTCCGGGTGCCCAGGGCTCTGCTCTGACAGGTGGTTGCTATAGGTCTGGGTGGCGCAAGGAACCCTTCTGGGAACACTTCTCCTGGGGTCTGGTTGTGGACCCCATCGGCCCCCAGCACTGGGAACGGAGGTGCCAGGGTCGTGGGCGGTGGGTGGTACCCACCCCAGACTCATTAACCTGCAAGGCTCTGTGGAGAGTGAGGGATTTTAGTGGTTTCCGTGGGGAACATTGGGCAGGACCCTGAGTTGATGTTTCACTTAGGAGGTGTCATTGCTCCCAGGACGTGAGGACACCCCTGGACTTGGACAGCCCTGGGGGTCGGGTCCTAACCCTGAGTTCACTTGTTCAAGGCCGGGGGTCTGACCTGGGTTCGCTTGCCTGGTGCCTGCCTCTTCCCACGGGTCTTAACTTGATGAGAGAATGGTGATGGCCATTCTATCCTTCCTTCCCAGTTGAGGACCAGTTCACGCTTTAGTTCATGAATCCCCATAGCAACCCTGCAAAGTTGGTAGTTCTCAGGCCGAGTCCAAGGGATGCCAGACAGCTTGTAGAGTCTTCAGGTGGGAGGTGGGGCTTCAGCCTCGTGGAGTCTGGTGCCCAGACAGCCCCATCTGTGCTGTGGAAGTAACTGAAACTCCTGACCCCGCCCTCACGACCACAATGGCCCTGAGTTCTCCAGCCTGAGAGACTGGGGCTGGTTTGGTAAGCGGAGCTCGAGTGGGTCTGGGTTCAGCCAGTTCTAGAGGCCAGGGCTGGGGGGGTGGTAGTCCCCTCCCCTGGCTGCCATGCCCCTCCCTGTTCCTGCTGCCTGGGTTCCAGCGCGGCCCCACCCCGCTGCAGCCTGGCTCTCTCTGGAGGGGCTCCGCCAGCTTGCCCTTTATTATAACCAGGGCTCTCTGCTGAGGTGGGGAGGGACTGTGCCCTGTCTGGAGGGATGTGCGCCTCAGTGGAGCCTTCTTCGGGCTGCCTCAAGCGGGGGGATGCTCTGCATCCCTGGGTCGCAGAGGGGGGCGCGGGGAGCACCGGGTGGCAGGAGCTGTGCCCGGCCCCGCTGGTCAGAACTCCGCCTCCCAGGCCTGGGCTGTTCGCGCTTCTCACCTCCAGAGCGTGGAGTCGTGGCTCCCGACGGCCCTGCAGACACAGCCAGCCCAAGGTCCGCGTGTGGCACCAGGCGTCCCCCGGGCAGCCGCTTTCCCAGAGGACCCCGCGGCCCCGCGGGAGGCCACACACTGTCCCGTCACGGCTTTGACGGTGGGAGCCAGGAGGCGGAGTCAAAATTGCATGGAGAGTGAACAGCTGAGGACCCAGTTTGGCCTGGTCAGGAGGATGGCCGGCCACAAAGGGACACTGAGGGATGCCCGGGGAGCAGAAGGGACCCATTCAGTTCTCCCAGAACGGGAGTTGCCTGCTGATTAGGTGGGGAGGACCCTAGCAGTGGGTGGGCTGCAGGAAAGGGTGGGACGGGTGGGGGAGTGAGCGACCCCACTGGGGAAGAGCCTGCTGGCTCTGATCAGCTAGAGCTGAAAGTCCAAACCTGGCCCCGCACACCCGCTGCTGCAGAACTGTGCAAGGCGCTGGTGAAAAAGTGGTGATGTGCCAGCCCTGTCCCAGACCGCCCTGATGAGACAAGAAAGTCCTGCACTGGGTGGGGGGCTTACACCCAGCAGACCCCTGTCTGGTGCTTGTCGGGGATCAGGCCTTCGGCACGCCGCCCCTCAGCATCCTGCTGTCTGTGAGGTGGGGGCTCTTTCAGCTCTGGGGTGGCTGGTGAGGCTCAGCGTCAGGAGGAATCCTGCAAAAGCAGCCTTGTTCCTTGACTCAGTGGGCTGTGCAAATACTTCCACGTTCTCCGTGTGCTCTGTCGAGAGAGGTTGGGAAACACCAGATTCTGTCATTTCATCTCGTAGCAGAATGGTGCTGTATTCTCCCCACTCCACAGATGAGAAAACTGAGGCTCCAGGAGCATAACGACTTGCCCAAGGTCACGCTGTGCTGGGGCTGGGCCTTTCCCTATGATTCCGCCTTCTGGGGGTGGATGGAGCCTGGGCACGTGATGTTGATTTCAGGGTGCAGCCTGGTCGGGAGCCACAGTCCCGATAACCTCTTGGTTACCACTCCATGTGGCCTCGCTGCACGTGGGACGCTCTTCAGGGCCACCCAGGGCTCTGGATAGGGGAGGTAAGGGAGAATCCCCTGCAAGTGCTGGTGGACAGCATGAAGACAGGCCCAGCGAGGGTCCTGGGCTTCCCGGGAGAGGGGCCCACCTCTCTTGGGGGGATGCCCACCCACGCACCCGTGCCCACTTCTGTTGTCCCAGGTGGCAGTGGTGCCACCTCAGTGGTGGCAGCCGAGAGTCATCTCTCGACCCTCTGGAGATGCTGCTGTTCCTGTCACAGCACCGACCTGTTTGCTTAAAAATGGCCTGAATGACTCTTGGTGGGCCTCTGGTGGGTCATTCGGGGTCACCTGGCTTTGTGCCCACCCTCTATGCCGAGGGCACTCGTTCAGGGCTTGTTAGGAGTGCGGTTAATGGATCCCAAGGGCAGGACTGAGTGGGGTGTGAGCAGGGACAATGTAGTCCCGCCAGAGGTAGAGTATGGGTGGATCAAACAGGGCCGAGGAGTCCTGGGTGACTCCCTGCCATACACTCGGGTCCGTGGCATGGGTGGCTCAGTGGCCGGGTGTGGGGCAGCGATGGATGGACCGGGGATGGGGCTCCTGGCTCACATAGCTGGGGCGGCCCTGGCAGCACTTGGTGCTCCCTGACTGCACAGCTGCACCCCAAGCCTCAGCCGCTCCCTGCCGCGTCGCTGATGGGGTCAGCCAGGGAGTCTTGGGGACGTCCCTGCCATAGGCTTCTCATCCTCCTGGGCAGACCCCTGCCCAGAAGCCACGGGCTCAGTGAATTCCTGTGTGAATTATTCCTTGATGGGAGTGAAGGAGGGCTGCGATCTCCATTGTCCTCTCTCCAGGCTCAGAACAATGTGCTCAGACAGGACAAAGATGGGACAGCTTTGCTTAGCTAGCAAATTGTTCCCAGAGCATTTCACAATTTGGATTGAAAAACGGGTTGCTGTTTCTTAGGCCATCTCTTGAGGCCTGATAGGTTTTCCATTCCAGCTTGAGGCAGGAGAGGGAACTTGAGTGGGGGCTGGGAGGCTGGATGGAGCCCAGGAAAGCCCCGCCAGGTGTCCGAGTCTCTGGGGAAGCTGACTTCTGCATTTGTCCCCCTACCCTCTGCTCTGGTTTCTTTCTCTCTTTTTAAAAATATTTATTTATTTATTTTGGCTGCGCCGGGTCTTAGTTGTGGCGTTCGGGATCTCTAGTTGCGGCACGCGGGCTTCTTAGTTGCGGCATGCGGGATCTAGTTCCCCGATCAGGGATCGAACCTGGGCCTCCTGCGTTGGGACCGCAGAGTCTTACCCATTGGACCACCAGGGAAGTCCCTGTGCTCTGGTTTTGAATGAAGGCTCTGTGGGCGGATGGAATTGAAGATGAGAGAATCTGGAAGTAACTGTGACCTCCTTAACCCTAAGATCTTACTCTTGAAACTAGAGACTCCGGATTTCAGAGCTAGAAGACCCTAGAGAGCACCAGGCAGCTGACACTTGCTCAAGGACACACAACAGCTTAGCATCAGGAGCCGAACTTGAACCCAGATCTCTGAACTTTCAACTTTCTGGAGTTGGGAATCAGAGCAAAGGGTCCTGGTTTGCGTCTGCTCCCTTTTACACCCAGGCCCTCATGTGCTACCTGACATATTCCACTCAACATGACGAAATAGGAAAGAATTGAATTTGTTTTCTATTGCCAAATAACAAATTACCACAAAATTAGCAGAGTAAAACACATGCATTGACTATCTCACAATTTCTGTGGGTCTGGAGTCCGGGAGGGCTTAGCTGGGTCCTCTGCTCAGGGTATCCCAGGCTGTAGATCAGGTGTCACCTGGGCCGTGTTCCTTTCAAGACCTGGGAGTGGGGGGGCCTCCTCCAAGAAAATGGGGTTGTTGGCAGAATTTAGCTCCTGCCGGTGTAGGACTGAGGTCTTGCTTTCTTGCCAACGGTGGGCTGGGGGCTGCTCTTGGCTCCTGGAGGCCTGCGGTACCTTGCCACGCAGCACCCACACGGCCCCTCACACAGTCTGGTGGCTCACTTCCTCAAGGCCAGAGGAGGGTCTCCCTCTCCAGTCTGCTAAGACGGCATCTCATACAATGTGATGTAATCAGGGAATCAGCTGAGTGACTAGCCCATACCTGCGGCTGTTCTACTGACCAGAAGCAAATTACAGGTTCTGTCTGTACTCGGGGGTTTAGACAAGGGTGTGACCCATGGGTGGGCGTCCGCCATAGAAGTGGAAGTCTGGACAAAGTAAACACACAAGAAAAAGCGAGAGTGAAGTTTTCAAGTGGTGCATCGACTCAAGGCATCCTCTCCCCACCCCCGCTCCTGCCGGCCCAAGCTTAAAATGTGAGCTGTGCTTTATCTGGCTGACATGGGTGCTGATATGGCCAGTGGCTTTGCTGAGATGTAAAGCTGGACTTGATTTTACTGCTACGGGAGACTGTAAGTAATGAAAAGGTTGATTTCCGCTCTGTTGGCCCCTCTTTTCGGCTCTGTGTTCCGAGTTGGCTTCCTTGGGCCAGGAGGCAGATGAACGGTTTCTTTGTATTTCCAGGGCCACCCTAAAGACAGGCCCCCTCAGCCTTTCTTTGGGTCTACGGAGAGGGAGGCTTTGTGGGCACTGGGGGGAAGGGCTGGGGTTTGGTTTCTGGGATTGACAGACACTGGTGCCCTGATGCCTCCCCAGATGGGAGAGTGGCTGCATGGATGTTGGCCGTGGCCAGGGGCCTGGATACCAGGAGCAGCAGCTGTAGGCCCCGTGGCCAAGCTCATGGTCAATGTAGCAAAGGTACAGTGGGTGGGGGAGTGGTCCACAGCAGACCAAGGACAGGGCCTCTCTGCTGTGGCCCGGGGTTCATGCACAGCTGAGTCTTTGGGGGTCAGAAGGAGGGCCCAGTGCTACTAATTTTGGGGGTCTGGTCAAACCTGGTGAGTGAGGTGTTGGAAAAACCCCAGCCCTCCTGAGTTTGAATGCTGAGTGGCGATGTTTTACTGTCAAGTGGGGAGCAGTCTAGCCCAGAGACCAGGTGCTGGGGGCTGAGGTTTGGGAGAGGAAAAGGAAGGTAGGTTTTCCAAAGCCCAAACACCTTGAACTGTGTCTGTCCCTCATCAGGATCGCAGGGTCGCAGGGTGATGGCCGGCGATACCACGGGCTGGCTAGAGGGGGCTTACTGCGTGCGCGAGGTGTGGGCTGGGATTACAGCGTCCAGCTAACTCAGCTGTTCGTGGGACGTACCTGGGTCGGGGCTGTGGCACTCAGCCAGGTCTGCCCTGGGCTGGGCAGGCTAGGTGGCCAGGTCTGGGTTTGTCACGGGCCCCAGCCAGGTTTAATTTTATGTAGAAAAATTATCAAATGAGATGTTTCTCGAATCTGAGTGTCATGGAGCAAAGCCATGCTTGTTAACATAAAGAATGTTCTAGCAGGTAGCTGCTTTATAAGGTCAGCAGACTGGGTCCCTGTACCTTGGTGGGCCTGTGTGGTTAGAGGGGCACAGGGTTTTATTACATCTGTTTTACAGATGAGGAAGCTGAGATTCTGAAAAGAGATTCTATGAAGTGCCCAGCATCAACTCCAGAAGATTCCAGTGGCAGCTGGGGGAGTGTCCCCTCACCGCCACCCACAGCTCTTCTGCGAACCCAGTGGTGCTCTGTCTTTGGAGGCTTCTCGAGACGCACGGGAGGAGCCTTTACAGCACCCGTACCCAGTCTGGGTGGCTCCATCGCATGCATCTTTGTAACAGACTTCCAGGTGCCTCTGATGCCGCAGCTGGGTTGAGATCCCTTGGAACAAAGTTTCGATGATCAGACCCAGAAGTTTTGGTCAGTGATGAGATGCGGAGAAGCATTGTCCACCCACTGAATAATGAATGATTTCATGCCCGACAGCTGCGGACACATTTCCTGGGACTGAATCAGCCCATGCGGTTGTGATTATGTGTTCTGTTGCTGACCCACTGCCAGCCCTGGGAGTTTAGAATCCATAATTCGGCAGACTTTATTGAGTACCTGCTGTGAGCGAGGCAGGGGGTGCTGAGCCGGGTACCACAGAAAGCACCCCCCAGAGGCCAGGACGCTCCCCCTTAGCTTTGCACCGTTCATCTGTTCTGCTTAGAGGTGTCCAGCAGGGGTAGACGGCGGATTAGGCTTCTGGTGCTTTGAAGGACACACAAGAGAGTGACAGGCTTGGGGGTTGCTGGGAGGGTGGGGCATGTGTTGCCGCCTGCATTTCTGATCTCAGGTGGGGCTGCTCCTCACCCTTGGGTGCCTGTCCTGCTCTGACACCGCTGGCTGTGTGACCCGCAGTGTTTTTAGGTCTCTCCAGTCTGCATTCATCACAGCCCTAGTCCCTAATGAATGCAGCGCATCAATTAAACAGGATCCTCGGTAGAAAGAGCTTTGATTTCCCGGTGGGCTCTGACAGGTGGCGTTATGGGTGTCGCTGACTCGCCCATAGTGCTTGAGAAAGCAGTTCCCGCCCTCCGCCTCGAGAGGTGTCTCTTCTTTCTCGTGATTTATCGTGCTTACAGCATCGATGTTCACAAGCAAATGCGTGTTTATCCAGGCTTGGCAATCTGCTCCCCCGAGCAGAAGAATCAGAGTCTGGAAGGTTTTTAGAGGAAGGGGAGAGGCTGGATCCCTTGATTTCCTCTGCAAACGTGCCGCCGCCCCAGCTGGGCACCTTGAATCAATTTACGGACAACTGCCAAGAAAAGCTTGAGTTGGATTAATTTAAGAAATTGATCAACAATTTCACTTTCAACCAGAGTCTGTAGGGTGCTTACAGTGCCAGGGGCTAGCGGGCAAGGACTAAGAGAAGACAGATGGCATCTCACGGTCATGGGGCGGGAGAGACCAAAACAATAAAATTCACGCAAGTCAGGGGACTTCCCTGGCGGTCCAGTGGTTGGGACTCCGTGCTTCCAATGCAGGGGGCGCAGGTTCGATCCCTGGTCGGGGAGCTAGGATCCCGCATGCTGCATGGCGTGGCCAAAAAAAAAAACAACCCAAAAAACTCATGCAAGTCAGGATGGAAGAGGAGCTGGGGCATAGAGGAGCCTAGAAGGCAGGAACATAGAGGAAGGAGCACAGCGGAAGGCGCAAAGAGGAGCTGGAAGTGTCAGGGGAGGAGCATGGAGGAGCTCAGGCATCAGGGGAGGAGCTGCAGCATCAGGGCAGGTGCCTGGAGGAGCTGTGATGTCAGGAGAGGAGCCCGGAGGAGCTGGGGCATCAGAGGAAACTGGAGCAGCTGGGGCACTGGGGCAGGCGCACGGAGAAGGTGGCATTTAAATGGGGCCCTGTAGCCTGGGCAGGAGTGTGCTTGGTGAAGGAAAGGGGGTCAGGCCCATAGGCTTGCTGGTGGGATGTGGGTGCTTCCTCTTGGCCACAGAGCAGGCAGAGCTGATTAAAGGGCACACCAGCTGACAACTGCCCAGGCCACACATCTAGAGGGCACAACAGTGTCCCAGAAAATAAACCTAACTGGCAAAATGTAAACTTGGGTTTGGGAGTTAGAAGTGAGCAGCCTTTCAGCTGCCTCCAAGGCAGTGTCTGGGTTGGAAAGTCACATGCAATGACGCCTCTATTTTGCACACAGTGTACGAAGTGTTGGTTCCTTCCCTGCACTCAACAAATAGATGTGAACACATATATCAAGAATACCAATCAGAAGATACTAAATCATCAGCCTTCCTGGGTACCTGCTGCTTCTCT
>NW_021146220.1:0-25000 GCF_002837175.3 Physeter macrocephalus
CTGCCTGCCGATGCAGGGGACATGAGTTCGTGCCCCGGTCTGGGAGGATCCCACATGCCGCGGAGCGGCTGGGCCCGTGAGCCGTGGCCGCTGAGCCTGAGCGTCCAGAGCCTGCGCTCCGCAATGGGAGAGGCCACAACAGTGGGAGGCCCGCGTACCGCAAAAAAATAAAAAAAATAAAAATAATGCCAGAGCCCAGGCCTGGGTCCCAGAAACAGGGGGCATGGGTGCGAGCAGGAGAAGGCAGGAAAACCATAGCGACCACAAGGGAAGGTGCGCAGGCTGGTGGGAGATGATACCAGGCAGAAGGAATGGGTGGAGCCGAGACCCCCAAGCAGGACCCAGGGCCGTGAGCTTGGGAAACAGGATGAGGCTGGGTGGGCAAGGGGGACAGGAAGATGGGAGCGGATGAGGACAGAGGGCAGAGGAAGACCAGTGAGCAGCTGGGATTTCATTCTGAGGCCAGGGGGAGCCTCCCAAGGAGGTTAAGCAGGGAAACGACGGGATCTGATTTCCATTCACAAAGGACAACTCTGCCCGCAGGAGGGTTTGCAGGATGGCCGGGGGCAGATGGAGGCTGGGAGGTGCCACCTGTGTGACCCGAGGGGGAGGGAGTGAGGGCATGGAGCAGTGGCCAGACTTGGGGTGGATCTTTTCAACATGAACTGGATTTGCTGATGTCGGGGCTGAAGGAGACAGAGAACCCAGGGGTGCCCTGTGAGCAGTCGAGCAGGCTGGGTGAACCACTGCAGCCGAGGGACCTGAGGCTGACCCGACTTTCAGGGAAGTTCACTGCTCGATTCAGCAGTGAGGCTGCAGGGTTCCCGGCCCCCCAGTCTAGACGCACACAAGCGAGAAGACACACAACATGGCCTTCCCCACATCGACCGGGGCCTCCTGGCAACCAACATTGCTCCCGTGCCCTTTCCACCAGGCTTTTCTCACAACTGCTTTGGAAACCAAATGTGTGGCCCAACTCTGTGTGCGTGTCTGTGTATATCTGCACGACACACCATTCCCATAAAACAGGGGTTGGAAATTCAAATGCCCACAGTGGCCAGACAAGTCATATAAGGGGACTGGGGGGCAATGCAGAAGGGTGGGGACCGTGGCAGTGAATGGGCTGCCCAGGCTCCACCTAAAGGGTGCTGTGTTCTCAGCTGCAGCCCATTACTAACTAAGTGGGCACAGGTGTACGCTATCCGTAGATCTGCCAATTTTTCAAAAGAAGCCAGAAGTTCATATTTTTAGGTGAAACAGATAGTTTTTAAATTTGGGCTTCAATTTAAAAAACAGTATCAGTGGTGTATCAGGTAGTTAGCATCTGGGCCACTGGCTGCTGGTTTGCAACTCTACTGGGAACAGTTGGTGGTGGATTCCAATCGGAGAGCTGCCCCTCATCGGCCGACCCAAACTCAAGTTGTGGCACCTGCACGATCCCGTATCTAGGGCGTTCCAGCCCGCGGCAGAGGACGGGGTCCCAGAGCACTCCCGAGGCATTTTGGTCTCCCCATAGTTTATGAGACCCCGCTTGGGGTGTCTGGGTGAGCACATACCCACTTTGAGCTCCTTTCCGAAGACGGTGCGCTCCCCCAGCGCCGAGCAGTTCCAGCGGCCATTGCGGAACTGAAACTGACACTCGTCCAGGCCCATTTGCGAGCCTTCTCCTATGACGATGATGGCGTCGGGCCGGCTCTGGCAGATCGCCCGCTGTCTGGGAGCCAGGCCTGGGATCTTGTTACAGATGATGCTCGCGCCCAGAGCTACCACCGAGGAGAAGCCACTGGAGCAGGGGACACAGAGAGACGGAGCGTTAGGTCAGCAAGGTGGGGGGCACACCTACAGGCCCTCCCTAGGCGTCCAGCCCTGCCCTCCCCCTGCTACCGCTCCCAGCACGGGTCTCTCAACTGTTTTGATACTGCACCCCCAGCCCGTGTTCACTCATTTGTAATTCCCATCGGTACTTGTACCATGTGTATATTCAACGTTAGTGAGGCTTAGTTTCTTTTTTAGACACAAAGAAAGATGATGCGTGTCACAAACATACTGTCAAACGAACTAAGCCAGTTGCCTTTGCATCTATGGGAGAATTCAATTGAGAGGAAGTTTAAAATCATGCAAAATGCAACTGCACTGTTTAGGGGTCATCTTTGTGTGGTAAAACTGCAAAGGTAACCGCCAAGTTTCACGTAGCGTTTGCCTCTGAAAGGGGGATGGGTGCACAGATGTTAATTAAAGAAAAAAACTGTTCAGACATGTTATGTATGTACAACATAACGTATGTATGTATACGTTTTATTTTAAAAAAATCTTTAAAAAGCAGCTGTGAATAAAAGTTGTAGTATTTCCTTCCTGCATGCCAGTGGAATATGTGTATCCCACTCCAGGCATAACTGGCCTAGAGGACACTTATGACTATCGCAGCGAGGTTCCTGTCTTCCCAACTCATTCACAGGTCCATACTAGGCACCTATCAGGGCACCAGGCTCCCAGGCACCATGCTGGGAGACAGGCAAGGCCCTGCCTTCAAGGGGCTATGGAGGGAAACCATGCAAATGTCTCAAATGAACACAACATTCAGTGACATGCACTACAAAGAAAATAAACGAAGATGCCGTGATAACAAGTACGTGGTGGGTCTGGGAGGCGAGGAAGAGGGGCCGCTTTAGTATGAGTGGTCAAGGAGGTGGTGAGGAGGTAACAGTGCAGCAGAGACCTGAATGGTCAGCAACCAGCCATTGGAAGGTCTGGGGAAGAGTATTCTGGGCAGAGAGAACAGAAGACGCAAAGTCCTGGGAAGGGAACAAGCTTGGGATCACCAAGGAACAGAAAGAACCCACAGAACCCAATGCAGAACAAGGGCTCTGTGTGGGGCGGGGGGGCTTCTGGGGAGAGGAGACGGCTCAGGACTGATCTTTCTCGGTACATCAAGAAGCACGGAAGAGCTGGAAGCAGGTTACTGACAGGATCCCATGCCTCCAGCCCCAGGGGGGAGAGGACTGCAGGGCTCCAGAGCAAGAGCAGGGAGAGTGGGCAGGCCAGAGGTGGCTTGGCCTTGGTGGCCGTAGTGGGGGTGGCTGCAGATGGAGGTGACCCGGCTCGCTGATGGATGAGTTGCAGCCGACGGGAGGGCTGGGGAAGGGTACAAGGGAAAGAGAGGCGTCAGTGTGACTCGTGGGTATCTGGCCTGAGGGTGGGCCCATTTCCTAATATCAAGATAACCCCAAAGAGGCTCCAATGGTAGCCCTGACAATGCAGCTAGCCCTCTCTTTACACAAAGATGGCCCACTTGTCTGGAGCTTCCTTTTGTATAATCCTTTAAAGGTCATCAAGCATCCTTTGAAAGAGAAGACCTCACTCTGGTTATAATAATGAGCTCCCATTTACACGGGCCATGGTCAGACGCTGGGCTAAGTGCCTCGTCTTTCCAGCCCAGGCTCAGCTGTGGCAAGTTGTTCTGGAATTGGGATTTCTCAAGGCGAGGGTCCCCTGACCAACAGCACAAGAGCTGAGGTGACCCCACTCCTCTCGAAGCACATAACTGCCGCTCCTGTCACACACCAGCCCTCTTCCTGCCTCGGGCCCTCGATCCTTGCTGGTCCCTCTCCCTGGAAGCTCTCTCACCCCCTGACCTTCACACGGTTGGCTTCTTGCCATCCTCCAAGTGACCTCAAGGGTCACCTCCCTGACCACCCCACCTAAGGGAACCTGCCTCTCCACCCCATCCCTCCTAACTTTCCATCACAATCTCTGTTTTGTTTACTTAATACTCTTGATTACTTATGATCTTCTGAAATGTTTTAATGTATGTGTTTGTTTTTAACCTGTGTGCTTGCTTGTTTATCACCTGTCTTTCTCATTAGACCATCAGCTCCTTGAGGACAGGGAGGCTGTCTGCTGGCTCGCTAAATGGATTGTGGAGCTTCAAAAATGTCACTCAGGGTGAGTGCCTATTACACAGCAGGTGCCCCTAGTTATGGCCTGAATGCCTCCGGGAACTTCTACAGCATCCCTATTATAGGCAAAGGCAGTATGGCAGGTGCTACCACTAACTCTAGACCACTCGGCCTTTCTAAACAGCCCTACTGGGCAGCAATCACCATCTCCATTTCACATATCCACTTTGTGTAGCTGAGAACCAAGGCTCACCGCGGTTGAAGCCTGGAGGCTAGCAGGTGATGGATCTCAAACAGGACCCTACCAAGAGCTCTAGGTCATTCGTCTCAGCCACTCAAAGAGAGTCTAACACGGAGCTAGGATATTGTAAATGTTTCAGGAAGACGCAGCACAGAAAGAGGAGGTCAAGTGGAGACGTTCTGGCCACAAGTCAGGAGGAACTTCTCGACACCTAGTTGACCACCAGGAAATCCCTACACCCGCAGAGAGTGAAACTATATATTGGGGTAAAAAATGCACAGGCACCGTAGTCTCGCAGCTAAGAGCTCAGGTCTAGGGTGCCATCTAAGCTTCCTTCACCTAGTAGCTGTGTGACCTTGGGCAAGTTACATCCCCTCTCTGTACTTCAGTTTTCCCATCGCTAAAATGAGGATATTAACTGGACCTCACCTCATAGGGCTGCTGAAAAATTAAATGTGTCAAAACATGGGAAGTGCTCCGAAGGTGTCAGGCACACAGTGAGTACTCAATAAATGAGCTGCTGTGGTAATTATTATTATTGTATCTGATTGTTACAAAAAGACTAGTGCTTGAGTCACTTGAACTATCCAAATAAAATAAGAATACCACAGGCGCCCTGCCATCCATCCGAGGAACCGAAAGGCCTCCCATGCCCATTTTACAGACGGATAACCCGAGGTACAGAGAGCAGCAGCAGGGCCTGGCCCCAAACCACCCTGCAACTCCTCCCGACCTGGCCCTCTCCCCACCCCAAAGGGCGGCAGCGGGGCGGAAGGCCGGCGCCCTCCCTCCGGGCAGCTGGGCCCCTGCGGGGACTATGAGGTCTCGGCGCCGCCGGCGGGAGGTCGGGCGGGCGGGGCGGCCAGGGGAGGTTATTTTCTGTTGTTTTCCCTTTCTCTCTCCCCTCCCGGGTCCCTCCGCCCCGTTTCTAATTAAAAAGGAGATAAAGCCGCACGCGGCCAGCGCCAATCAGCCCGACCGGCTTCCTGGATGCTGGATGCGCGCGGGACGGCGGGGGCGCGGGCCAAGAGGAAGATTAAAGCAGGGGGAAAAAAAAAAAAGAAAAGCCACCCAGATGCGGGCGAATCAATAACACTTAAAACACACCGGCAGGCAGGCAGCGCGCGAGCCTCGCAGCCGCCTCTCCGCCCGCGGTCGCGTCTCGGCCCGCGGTCAGGGCTGGCAGCCGCTAGGTCCGCTCTGTGCGCACCTGCTGGCCGCCACGACCGGGCAACTTGAGAAATCCCCACGCCAGAGCCGCGGGGTGGGGAAGCGGGGGAGTGGTAGTGACAAAACACAAAGGATCCACCACACACACACACCATCGCCGCAGCCCCTGCAGTCCGACCTCTCCCCGAGCGGAGCTGGGGGAGCAGGGTGCGTGAAACCTGCCAAGGTGGCCCTTGAGCGTCAGAACCTCTACCCATCCCTAAAGCCCCCGCCCCCACCTCCTGTGCTTCACGCGCATTATCTCCGAAGTACAAAGGGTGACTGGCCGCGCAAATGCAGCTCCAAGACGCGTCCCGAGCCGCCCCCTCCCACCTTCCAGCCAGCGCGCCGCCCCGGCCCCACCTCCTAGAAAGGCTGGCGTGAGGCAGGGAGGGCTGCTCCGCGGGCGAGCCGGCCGCCCCGGGTGCCCAGTTTTAGGGGGCGGGGTGTCCCGCCTCTCTCTGGCGCTGGCTCTGCGAGCTTGTCTCCCTGGGTGTCTCGGGCCATCTCTAGTTCTACCTTTGTGTGCGTCTGTTAGGGTGGTTGGCGCTGTCCCCTTCGCCTGGGATGGGGCTCCGGGAGTCTGAGGGTCCTTGGAAACCGGCTGGTGCCAAGGCCCTGAGGAGCGGTTAGTGTTTTTGCCAGCGAACGTCCCTCCCTCCGGGTACCTGTTCCCTGTTCACGGACCGGCCCCGCCTGCCGCCCGGGGACTGCCCTGTGCTAGGAGCGGCTGTGCCCGCGCCTCTGTGTACAGAGTTCCTTTCGGGCTCTAGGGGCTGAGCTGCCTGCGAGCGGCTGTGGTCCTGGCTGGGTGTTCCCGCTGGACCTGCTGTTCCCATGCCCTGGTCTGAAGGGTCCTTGGGAGACGCTGACCTTTGAGCGGCTAGCCCTCTTCAGAGTCCCCCAAGCTGGAGCGTCCCTACTGGCTGTCCTTGGTTTGGGGGGCTTCCAGCCTCAGGCGTTCTCAGGACGGCCGGTCCCCCTGCCCGTGTCTCTGGAGCTGTGCGCGCCCCTGGGGCTCCCGCCCGAGGGGGCCTTTGTGCGCCCACTGCTCCCGCACCGCGCCCACCCGGCCTCTCTGAGGAGCCAAGGAAGTTGGCGGCCGGCGGCGGCTCGCGGGCGGCGCAACCCCTCCCCAAGCCACGCCAACTTTGCCGGGACGCGCGTGCAGGAGGTGCGAGCGGCCCTTACCCGATCCGGAGGTAGACCATGCCCAGGCTGAGAAAGAGGTGGCCCAGGCAGCGCCGCGCTTTCCGATTCATAGTCCCCGCTGGCCGCCGGGGCCGCGGGCCGGGCTGTGCTGATCCCGCGGGCCGGCCCTGGCGGGACAATCAACATAGCCCGCCCGGGAGGCGCGGGCCGAGGCTTCACGGGGCCGTCTGTCGTGCGCCCGTCCGCGCGCTCGGCGCCTGAGCCTCGCCGGGAGCGCGGGAGCCACGGAGCGGGAGGAGGGAGGGAGGAGCGAGCGCGGCACGGGGCGACGCCGGGCTGCGCGCGAGCGGCCGGTGCAAGTGTGCGAGGCGCGGAGAGTGCGGGGGCGCTGCAGCCGCCCGCCCCCGCCCCCGCCCCCGCCCCTGCCCCTCCCTCCCTCCTTTCTCCCGCCCCTCCCCCACCCTCCTCCCCGGAGCGCCCGCCCCGCGCCCCCGCGCCCGCGGGACAGGGCCGCCTGCCCCAAGGGCGCTCGCGCTTGCCCCACGCGCTCCCGCGGCGCCCCCTCCCGGCTCCGGGGCGCCGAGCTGGGTCCGGGGCAGTGGGAGTCCGGAGGGGCTCCACCCGACGCTAACTCGTAAATTGCGGGGCGAGCGGACGCGCAGGGACTGCCCTCGGGTTGGCGGGAATCGGGGCTCAGCTGAGAACCCTCTCGCCCTGGCCTGCCTCCCCGTCCCCGCGGCCCGGCCGAGCGCTCGGAACTGTGGGGTGTTAGGGCGCACCCAGGTTCCTCCCTCCCCTTGGCTTCCAGCCCAGCTTCAGGGTAGGGCGCCCCCTTACGCAGGGCTACTGGCGGAGCGGGGACGACTGGCTCAGAGTATTCCTCCCCGCCCCCGTCTATTCGAGGCGGGGAGGCAGGTGGGTGCCCAGGTGAGACAGACTCGGCTGGAGTCCCGCTCCTAGAGGAAAGTCGGAGTCGGGCTGAGGCCTGGATGCCCCGCACACAACCCAGACGTGGGGCGCCCGAGTAGCCGTAAGGCTCCTGGCGCAGCCGGCTGCTCAGCGCGCTCTCGCGGCGACACCTGGCGGGCGCGATGGGCGGTGCAGCTCCGCCTCGCTCCCGGGGACAGCGTCCAGGCCGACCAGAGGTCCTGATCCTTTCCTGTGATATACACCCCAGTCCAGTGAGCTAGGGGGCGGTTGGACTCAAGTTTCAGCTGAAGAAATCGAGGCTCAGGGGCGCAAAGGTGTTTTCCCACAGTCACCATCTGGTGAATGGCAACGCCAGATTGGAAACAAGGCGTGCCTGACTCTAGTTAACAACCCCCTCCCCAGGGCTATTACTTCTGAATTGCTTTTCTAAATAACACACACCTGGGGACTTCCCTGGTGGTCCAGTGGTTAGGACTCCGCGCTTCCACTGCTGGAGGCTCGGGTTCGATCCCTGGTTGAGGGAACTAAAATCCCTCAGTCTGGGGAACTAAGATCCTACAACCGCATGGCACAGCCGGAAAAGAAAAAAAAGAAAATCATACACGTTCCCTGAAAACCATTATTCTTGCCTTCATTCCCATTCCACAGATATCTGTGCCAGGCACCAGGGTGGGCACCGTGGATACTATGAGGAACAAGGACAACGTCCTGCTCTGGGAGCTGGTGGAAGAGGCAGACCAGAAGTAAACAAATGTATCAGTTGAGACGTCACAGGGGCAAGTGCAGACAATAAAGCAGAGGGATGGGAGAGGCACTACTGGGGCTGAAGGGTTGATTTTAGACGTGAGGAGGTGGCCTGAAGGACCTGGCAGCCAAGGGCCCAGCAGCGCAGGACGGAGGAGGCAGTGCAAAGGCTCAGAGGTGGGCGGGGCCCCAGGAGGGCCAGGGGCTGCTCCAGAAAGAGAAGGAAGGGCAGCGGGAGGAGATGGGGGCATGCGGATCCCACAGAGTTGTGTGGGCACGTGCGGAGCTCAGCTTTCAGCACAGAGTTTGGTGGGGAGACATTGGAGGGATCAAAGAAAGGGGGGCTCATGTGACTTGTGTGTTCAAAGGCTGCCCTGTGGAGAGTCCACGGGGGGCATGGAGAGGGCTGGGCAAAGTGGGACAGAGCAGAGAGGAGGCTGCCCTGTGGTCCAGGTACCAGACATGGGTGGCTTCACTTTGTGTGGCCCCTCAGTGAGAGGCGGGTCCTCCGGGTCTCCCTGCTTGAGTCTGGGCAGGCCGGTGAGGGCTTGGCCCAGTAAGGTGACAGAGTGACACCACAACGCCCCCTCTGTCTTGTTGCCTGGAACACTGCTCTGCAGCCCTAAGCCACCAGGGGAAGAATCTGCAGGCTGCCATGTTGTGAGGAAGCCCAGGCACATGCAGAGGCCCTGGGGGGCGTTCCAGTTCACCATCCCTGTTGAGGTTCGCCTTGGAATTACCCCAGCCCAGGCGCCACACGTGTGGGTGAAGGAGCCTCTAGAAGAGCCCAGCCACCAGCCATCGTGTCTGCCCATCTTCCCGGCCGAGGCACTGTGAACAGTGGCTTCTGTGGTCATCCCAGTGCACCCTGCCCAAGCTCCGAGCCCCATAACCTGGGAGTATTTTCTACCACTGTGTCTTGGGGTCCCTTGTTGCGTAGCAATTGTAACTGGAACAACTAGGGTGGACATGGGGTGCAGACAGGAGGGAGGAGGCTGGCACAAGAGCAGCTCTGATGGGACTTGGAAGGAGTCAGTGGGGAGGGAGACAGGGAGAGAGAGAGAAGGGAGGAAGCAGCAATGTACCCCGTGCTGGCTGGGGTGCCTGCGTGGAGAGAGGCGGCAGTGAGTGACTGGGGCGGGGACGGAGCCACCCAGGATTTGGAGAAAAAGTCACAGGTCTGTCCTGGCCATCTTCTTCCTCCTGTCTTTCTCCCAGCCCTGAGCAGTCTGCCTCCAGAACATCACTCACGTGTGCTCTTTCTTTGCTACATGCGCTGTCATTCTTAGACCAAAGATGCGCTCGTGTCACGAATGTTAGGGGATGTTCACGACCAGGACGTTGGAGCAGGTGCTGGAGACATAACAGTGGATCAAATAAATTCAGCGTCCGCCCTCCAGAAGCAACTAGTTTGAGGACCAATTTAATGATCAGTCACATAGGTAGCACGTGCTACGTGCCAGCTGCTGTCATTAAGAGCATCAGTGTATTAACTCCTTTAGTCCTCTAACAATACTATGAGATAGGTTTTAGTCTTCTAGCTAATACAATGATTGTCAGAATTATCATCGTTTTACAGTATGGGAAAAATGAATCATGGAAGGATTGACTATACTCCCAAACTCCCATAGCCAGTACATGGCACAGCCGGGATTTGAACCTAGAGAGTTTTCAGCTTTAGCGTCTGCTCTTAGCCCCTCAATTATGCCACCCACCTCCTGGAGAAGAGAGACCTGGGCCATTGCAATAGAAACGGTATCGGGCCTCAAGATGGGGGACACACAGAGAACTGTGGGAACACAGAGAAAGGGGCTCCAAATCCAGCATGGGGCGTCAGGGAAGGCTTCCTGGAGGAGGTATACCTAAACTGGGATCCAGAAGAAATGTGTTGGTGTGAACCAGGTAGAGTTTTTGAAGCCAGGGGAAGCAGGCCTGGAGAATGGAGGAACGGGGTGGGGGAGGGTTGCAGAGATGAGGCCCAAGAGAGGGTCTGGGGATACATTCAGAGCGTATTCATAAGTTTGGGCCTTCTCGGAAAGGGACGCAGGCGGGTGACAGCATCTGATTTGTGTTTCAGAAGGCTCGTGGCAGCTGTTATGGGACCAGTAGAAGAGAGCAGAAGTGAGGCAGAAGTTCTTAACAGTTATCCAGGGAGAAAAGGCCCAGCCCGGACAAGAGTCAAGGAGAGACGTGGGTGGACCGGAGGTGGTCTGAAGGCAGGGTAGACAGGGTGAGGAAGCCCCAGGACAGGATCCTGTCCTGCGAGACAGTGTGGCTGATGAGGACAGCCCAGGAGAAGCTGGTCTCAGGCCCATGAACTTGGTTTTGGAGGTGCCCAGTTGGGTGTGTCTGTGGGTCACAGAAGGGACAGGTGGACGTGTGTGCCGGGCACGCAGGAGGGAGGGTTCCCGGGGTGTCCACAGCTAGAAGTGGGCAGTTGTCAAGCCCAGGCGGGGATGGGGTGCTGTGCGGGAGCCACGGGGGCTGAGCGTGGTGTAAAGAGCAAGCTGGGGGCAGGAGCTTCAGGAACCGGCTGGGAGCCACTGAGAGAGCCAGAGGAGGAGCAAGGAGCCTGCAGGGTCAGACCCTGCAGGGGAGGCAAGGAATGAGAAGGGGCCACACTCAGCTCCCCAGCGTTCAAACGTCCTCTCTACAGCTGCTTTCCCTTTCAGCCACACCTCGCGGGCCTGGGGCAGGGCTTGGGGCTGGGGGCTTTGGTGCCCCCTGCTGGACGCAGAGAGCGGCTGCTTGGATCCCAAGGCTGGCATTAGCAGGTATTAACACACTGGGTCGGCTGCTTGCCAGACACTGCTCTAAGTGTGGGCTCTAAGCTGGGTCCACGTTTATCTCTGTGACCTTGGGAGAGCTCCTTACATGTCTCCTTGCCTCGTCTGTAAACTGGGGGTGGTAACAGATGCTACCTCCGAGGGTGGTTGTGAGGTTTGAGATGCTAAGGTAAAGTGCTTAGAAGGCTGCCTGGAGCACGGTGAGGGCCGTGGATGCATTTGGGACATTAAATTAATGAGGAGGCCACAGCCACCCCTTGGTGACACCACCGATCAGGAAAGGACATAGTGTTTAAGACAGTCTCTGCCTTCATTTGGGCTTATAGGAAAATGTCAGCAACCCAAATCAGAGGGGAGGCTTGCATCGCTGCAGTATTTGGGGCAGCTGGGAGCAGGGGGGAGTACATGGAGATTCCTGAGAGCCAGGCCCCCAGCGACCTGCTGCCTGGGGCAGCCTGTCGTGAAAGTGCGGGCCTTTCCAGCGTGAAGGAACACAGGGCCGTGGGGTGTGGGGCAGAGCTCTCGTGTGGGAGCCAAGAGAGTGACGTTCTCCTTTGTCACTACTCTGCATGGCTTCAAGGGAGTCGCTACATGTCACCTCCTCAGGGCCACCTGCCCAGGCCACTCAACCTCAAGTGGCCTCCTCACCAGCCTCCTTCTATCCCTTTTCCCGTCCTGCTCCTTCACAGCACTGGCTGCTGCAGGGGCCCTGCCTTCCGTTCTGGGCCCCTTGTTTCTTCCTTGTCCATGTCACCTGTATGTGAGCGGGGAGGGCAGTGACAGTCCCACGTGGGTGTTCCGAGCAAGCGAGCCTCCGTTAGTTTGTGGCTGCCCGGCACCTGGCTCCCTTGGGACTGACACAGCAGTCTCCGCTGGGGGAGCCCCCGCTGGGGGTCAGACCGGTGGGTGTGGTGCAGCCCCTCCCATGGAAGCTCTTCCTCCCTCTTCTCCTGTCTCAGGGCTGTGGATTCCCCCCCAGGTCCTCTCTCCCAGGACAGGAGCACAGGGGACGAGAAGGGGGCCTGCAGGCCACACTCCCACAGCTGGGACCAGCAGCAACAGAGACGGGCCATCTGGTACGATAAGGAGCCGCCCCTCCCTCAGAGCTAGGCCAGCACCATTTACTGAGCCCCTGCTATGTGCCAGGCCCGCCAGTGGACCCTTTCTGTGTCTTTGCCCCCAGGAAATACTCTTCTCCCAGATAGTTTTATCCGTGGTCACTCCATCCACCTAGTCCCTGAGCATCCATCCTGCCCCTCACGGCACTTTCTAGACACCTCTTACCCTGGCTTTATTTCTCTTCCTAGCATTCATTGTCACCACCCCCAACTTTACATGGTATGTTTATTTGTTGACTTATTTTTGTCTGTTGTCCCCTGCACTACTGGCCCCGTGAGGTAGGCATATTTGTCACTTCACTGCTGCATTTCCCAGAACGATGGCTGGCACGTGGTCAGACCTCAGTGGATGATCACTGGAAAATTAGTAATTGAGAGGATCTCATTTACTCCTTATAACACCCTCATTTTCCAGGAGAGAAAACTGAGCCGCTGAGTGGCTAAGTCCCTTGCCCAGCACCTAGCTGAGTGCCCGGCACACAGTCAGTGCTTAATAGTTAACTGTCAATTCCCTTTCTGTCTCCCCCTCCCCACCTTCCCACCCCTACCAGGAATGGGGGCCTCCACGCTGTTTTCATCCACATCCCAGCCCTCCCACTCTCCAGTGAGTGATTCAGCGCTGAACACAGGGGGCCAGGACGGTAGGGAAGAAGCATCCTGACCGGGCGGAGTTGGAACGTGGGCATCAGGCCTGGAAAAGCAGCGCCTCACTCCTGCTGCCCAAGTCCTGTTGACTGCCCACCTAGGCAGAAAACCCAGAAGGCTTGTTTGCAGATTTGGGACAGAGATCGTGGAGCACAAAGGATGCAAGAGACTGTCCATTCCATACTTGAGGAGACTGAATACTGAAGCCGCTACAGGAGGCTCCGAAGACACATGGCCAGCTAGCTTGAGGCAGGGTCAGATGTGAAACGCTGCTGAGGGCGTTGGGGCAGCAGGCCCAGCCTTGAGTCCTGGCTCAGCCACTTGCTGTGTGACCTTAGGAAAGTGATTAACCTCCCTCAGCCTCAGCTTCCTCCTCCGTAAACTGGGATGATGATAATAAGGCTACCTCATGAATTACAGGCAGTCATATGTGTGAAGCATTTAGCGGAGTGTCTGTTACATGCCATGCATGCGACATATGATAGCTACTTGATGATGATAATGTTGATAACAATGCAGGTGAAGAAGATGATGATAATTTTGGTGATAACATGTATATTGGAATCCAGCCCTTAAGGACCTTCAGGAATCTTAAAGGTCATCTAAGTCAGTGTTTCTCAAACTTCCGTGGCATCAGAATAACTTAGTTACAAAAATAAAAGGATGCCCAGGTCCCCCTCCTGGACTTCCTGGAGGAGGTTGTCACCTCTCTGGTTATAACCAGCTCCCCAGGTGCCGGCCACGTCTGGGGAGCTAGGCCTTTGGGGAACCCTGCTGCGCCCAGTCCCCCCTCAGTGCCATCCATACTGAGTGGTGGCCGCTGCGCTCAGACCTCTCTCAGGGAGCGCAGCTTACTTCACTTCAGGTGAGCCCCTGGCATTCGAGGACAGCAGTGACAGGTTCACGGTTCTTCGTCAGACGAACGGGAAAGCAGCTGATGGGGGTCAAAGGGCTCAGGGAAGGGAAGAGCGGGTCCCCACCTTCTCTGGGCCTTGATTTCTCCAGCTCAGACATGGGGCCAGGCGTGGCTGCCCTAAGTCTGCATCTCCCCAAAAGGGACTTCTGCAGACCCTTAGTTTTCCAGACACAGGCTCAAGGCTCCAAGAGTGAGAATTTTAAAACTGTCGTTTCAATTCAATGTGAATCTAACACCCACGTATCTTGGACTATCGGAAAGACAGCTTGCTGACTGAGGGCCACCCTCCGCTGAGTTCCCTGCTTGAGTTTGTCTCTGTGTTGATTGTAGTTGTCTATATTTAATCTGGAACTTGCTGATTTTAGAAGAGCCTATACTTAGTTTTATGATAGTGTATATTAAACAATGGAATACAGGCAGACTTCTGAGTTACTGTGGGTTCGGTTCCAGACCACTGAAAATCCAGACAGTAACGCAAATATCGCAATAAAGCTAGTCACAAGAATTTTTTGGTTTCCCAGTGCATACAAAAGCTACGTTTACACTATACTATAGTCTGTTAAGCATACAATAGCATTATGTCTAAAAAAAGTACACACCTTAATTTAAAAATACCTTACTGCTGAAAAATGCTAACCATCAACCGAGACTTCGGTGAGTCATGATCTTTTTGCAACCATAACACCGATGATCACGCACCGGAGATTACCTTAACAAATATAATAATAAAGTTGAAATATTTCGAGAATTACCAAAATGTAGCACAGAGACACAAAGTGAGCAAATGTTGCTGGAAAATGGGCGCTGACAGATTTGCTCAACGCGTGGTTGCCACAGACCTTCAATTTGTAAAAACAAAACAGAAACAATATCTGCGAAGCATGATAAGACGAGGTATGCCTGTAATAAAAATTGGTCAAATCACCATTTGGTGCAGGGGAGGAGCACACAGATAGCTTTCTCCAATTCGAGAATCACTGTCCCTGTTGGTTTCCAAGGACCGTCCTGGTTTGTGAGCCCGTAGGTGGGCCATCACATGAGATTTTCCACTGAACTTGGGGTTAGAGTCATTACAAGGCCATTTTACACTAACCATAGTGTGGGTGGGGGAATGGGGAGCTTGGAGTTCAGTGGCATCAGAATCCCCTTTGCCCCCTCTGGACTCCACCCTTCCCATTTGGACGTCAAGGGGTTTGGACAAGTCTAGTGCCTCTTCTAGAAGCAAGCATAAGACTCGAGGCCTGGTTTGCCATGAGGCGTCTAGAGCCTGTGGTTTTATTTGTGAGACTTCACATCCAGGAACGGGAGGGCAGGAGCTCCGTGCTTTGGGAGGGGCTGGCGGCAACAGATAGGCAGACTCCCACTTCACATCCCATCTCTGCCCACGTGACCTTGAACGAGTGACTTATCCCCAAGTCTCTGGTTTTTTTCCTCATCTCGAACATGGAGGTGCTCACTCTCATGGCATAAGGTCACCGAGAAGCCTCTTCTGGAAAGCACCTGGAACTATTCTTAGACACAGCTGAGTGCTTGAGCCACACGTGGCCTCACTGATCACTGGCGGCTGACGTGGGCTCTGGTCACCTTGGGAGGAGGGTGCTTATCACAATTCCACCCCCAAGGTCTTCCTCAGGATAATCTGTCCCTGGTGATTCATCTCGTGGGCTGGGCCCTTCCTCTCAGGCCTGAAATATCTCCCTCCCTCCACCGTTCCTGGGTCAGGCCTGTGACCCCCACCACATGACTTCCTCCGGGGACTGGCCCTGGGCCCCTGCCCGCCTGCCAGCCCTCCAGTCCCTCGCTAGGGACCCATTCTGGGCCTGACATATCAGGCAGGGCTCAGCTGGGGAGGAGGAAACCCACAGCCTGTTGTGCTGGGGAAAAAGTGCATCCCCACGTCCGGCCCCGACCTGGGCCCAGCCACACCTCTGCCTTCAGCGGGCTGGGCTTCCGCTGCACATCCTGGCCTGGCCCGGCCCTTTATCACCCGGCTGCCACGTGGTGCCCTGCCCCTCGGGCACACACATTCCCAGGGAGGTTTCTGGGCTGGCTGGGGCAGAGGAGTTGGCCAATGTACCCCCAACTTTATGGAAGCGATCTTCTTCTGCAGCCAAGGACAGCTCTTTAGAGAAGGTAAAGAGATGTGGACACACATCCCAGTTCCACCATGAACTTGCTGTGTGACTTTGGGCAAGTGAGTCCACCTCTCTGGATCTTAGTTTCCCCAATTTTAAACAGAGAGAAAAATACCATCTCCAGTTGTTGTGAGGGCTAAATAAGGTAATACAAGTACACTGATGCCCAGGCTCTACCCCTCCAACCAATTAAGTCAGCATTTCTAAGGGGCAGGTCCCAGGCACTGGGCACAGCAAGGAATAGAAAAATTGTAAAGAGCCGAAGTTTTCAAGTAAACCAACATGGGTTTGAATTCTGACTCTTATATAATTACGAAGCCTTGAATAGACCGTTAGCTTCTCAGACACTCCGTTTACTTGTCCATAAGATGGAGAAAATAGTACTTACTTCCCAGTGCTGTTGGGAGAATTAAAGGGAGAAATCACTCTCAGGTGCTCGGCACATAGCACCCAAGTGACCCGTGTGAGGACAGACCCTTGTCTAGTCACCACTATATACCCAACAGCTGGCTCTGTGCCTGACCCACGGCTGGCACTTCAAACAAACATCTGTGAGTGAATAAATGCAGCTGTTGTCGTTACTGTATATTAAAAAGTGATGATGAAATATCAGTTATCATGAAGATAAAGCTTCTGTCTTTTGACCTAAAAACCTACATTTCCCAGCACCCTCTGCAGGCCTCTGCTCTGGCCAATGAGACTCAGGTGCAAGTCTCTGGGCTCCTAGTCCCTGGGGTTCCCCCTTCCTGCCCGACCTCTGGCCGCCATCTTGAGAAGGAGGCCAGAATGGAAAACAAGAAGGATCTAGGAACATGGCCGAGCTGCCACAGCAGCCCATACTGCCCACCTCTGGGCTTTATTTTCTTTCCCCCCAAGTAAAAGAAACTCGTCATTGTTTTAGACCCCTGGTTGGGAATTTTTGTTTCTAGTAGAAGGAAAACAGATGCTTTGAACTTCCACAGTCCTCAGCCTCCAGATAGATGTAGGACAAGAAGATCAGCAGCCGGTGTCACTAATTCCCTCCTCAGACCCCTGGGGCTGGGTTAGGAAACCTGCCCTGCTCCAAATCTGACACCTTGGGCAGAGTTAGCCCTGTGTCCTGTCCAGACTCCTCTGGCCTCCCAGAAGGTTCAGGAAGAGAGAGTGACTGTCTCATTCCCCAGAGGCCAACCGCATACCAAAAGCTCCCATCTCCTGAGCAGTCTCTGGAGTCAGGAAAATCTAGCTCAGACTCTTGAAGCCTGCACTGGATTGACTCCTGCACTGATCTGCCATGGGCAAAGTGTCTTTGAACAAATCGCGATGTTCCCATTTGTCAACTGAGGCTACGGCCACCGAGAGATAAATCTAAACACGGAACTCAGAGAGGGAAAAGCCAAGGTAACATGGATAGAGGTGAGTAATGCTTCCAAATAAACCCAGAACTAGGACTAAACATCCCAGGGAAGGGAGGTGGCAGAGTAAATGTAGATATTGAAGACCTTGGCATTATGAAAACAATAGCCCAACGGCAGATTGTTGGGCGTGGGCACGGAAGAGAGTGTGAGGGACTTACTTTTCTCATCCTATACAGTAGGGAAAAATTGAGCCAAGAGCGAAACATGTAATTTAAGAAAATAAATGACCCCCAACCTCTTAATGTTCTTCATAATCTTGGGGGAGTCTTGTAGGAAATAACATCTGTCATGGTAACAAACAATAAGTAAAATTAGCAACTGCTTTTAGTTCACTTAAATTCTTTTTATTTTGTTAAATTCAAGTATAAATATGCTCCATATATTTTAAAATTTAGCAAATTGAGTGTGATCCCACTTTATAGAATTTCCTTTTCCTTGCTTCCTTTTACTCTCCCTCCCTTCCTTCCACACAACCTTCCTCCTTTCTTCTCTCCTCCTTGCCTCCTGTCATATACATGCCTAAAAAGATATCTGGAATGATGCTGCTAATATTAATACTGGATATTTGGGGTACTAATATTCGCAGTGATTCCCCACCCCCCATTTTTGCAGCATTTTGCTATAAAGCTTGAAAGCACTTAACAACTTTATGAAGAAAATAAAATCATTTTCCCCCAAATTAATAGCACCTATTTTTGTAAGGTTTTGTGAGCACTGAACAAGAGGGCCAGGAAAGCATCTGGCTTAGTGTGGCAAGCAGAATTCTGCGATGGCCCCAAGATCCCTGCCCTCTCACGGACATGCCCTGGACCTGCTTCTCCTACCTGGAAGGCCTTCCCTCTCCCTTTGGCAAATTTCTATTATCGTTCCAAGCTACTCCAGTGTAAAGAATTTCCTGACACCACATTAATCAGATCCTCTCTCTGGACACATAGTCTGAGCAGTGGCAGCCCAGTGCCCAGGGGTGACTGTTCAGAGGTTTTGGGTACTGAGACCACCTGGGGCAGCCCAGCTGTTGCCTTGTTGATGCTTGTCTTCAGGCCTCCCTTAATTCCTTATCTCTTCACTATCCTTTCAACAATTGTTTTCATTTAAATTCCTAAGGTCAGTTTCTGAAGCTTGCAATTCAAGTACCCAACTGTTGCCCTGTCTCCCCAACATTGAGTTCCAGGCTATTAAACGTTTGTGGGTGAACCTCAGTCACAGTGAAGTCATTGTAAGAGGCTATCCTTCCCTCAACCCAACCTTCTGAAGGACGACGAATGGGATTGACACCTGTGCAGCCTCATTCTGTGATGTCTGGGGCTGGAGGCAGGGCGCGCACAGATAGTTCTTTCTTGCCCAGGAGTTATGCCTTTACTGAGAGGAAACTGGGCTCAGTGCGTGAGCAACGTGCTCGAAGCCACACAGCTATGGACAGGCAGAGAGGGCCAGGTCTCCGTGCGCCTCTCCGCATTCAGGGCCAGGCCTCTCGCTCTTGTCCCAGGCTCTCCCCTGCGTCCACCCTCGGCCTGGCACACCGACAGCGCGCAACACGCACTCACTGCTCCCCAGCCCCGCCACGAGCCCCGGGAGAGCGGGGTTATCAGCAGCTTCATTTTGCATAAGGCGAGACGGAGATTCAGAGGCCCCAGGGTCATCCAGTTGCGATGTGGGTCGAGTCCGCGATGGTCCAGAACCCAGCGCCACCCCCCAGCCCACGCGGCCTCAGTGACGATGGAAACCTGGGGGAACCCTGCGGGTCGTGTGTGACGGGCTCCCCCAGAGCGGCCGGGTCGGCGACTGGTGGGAAGGTGCCGGGGGGGTTTCTCAGGTGACTGGAGAAGGGGGCGAGGCTGCGGGTGGAGGCGGCTGTGCGGGACACAACCCGAGGGGGGCCGAAGACGGCCGAGCCGGACCCAGCCACGACCGTAAGGCCCAGCGCTGCAAGTGTGCAAACCGAATTTGTTCTACGGTTGGAGAGCAGCAGAGCACGTGGGCCGAGCACGTGGGCCGGGTACGTGCACAGAGCCTGTCGGGCGGAGCCGAGCGGGTCCGAGTGGAGCCGAGCGGGACCGAGCCCGTGGACAGAGACGGTTGGGCAGAGCCGAGCGGGGCCGAGTGCAGCCGAGCGGAGGCGAGCGGGGCCGAGCGGGGCCGAGTGGAGCCGAGCGGAGGCGAGCGGGGCCGAGCGGGGCCGAGGTCGTCCCGCGAAGCAGAGCTGGTGAGCGCCAGGAGGCTGAGAGGGTCCCCCCTAGCGGAGGCGGCGGGAGTTGGTAGAGGTGAGGCTGCTCTGGAAGTTCTGTGGTCCTTCGCATTTAGACCCCGTCTTTTCAGGCTAAACAGGGAAAGTAGGGCACTTCGTTCGCCAAGCCCGCGAGGTAGCGTCAGAGGAGTCTTTTCCTGTGGGGGCCTCAGTTTCCCCGTTTGCCCAGCTGAGGCCGTGGAGGGGGGCGGAAGCCGCTGGGGGCTCAGCCTCTCTCCGACTCACGGGATGGTGTAGACCTTTCGCATTTTCTGGTGGGACTGGCTGTCACCTCTCTCGGTGGGGTCCCTCGGGTCCAGTTAACCTGGGAAGCGTTCTGGGGGATGTCGCTTAAAAGACTCTGCTTCTCTGGAGTTGAAATTCTTCGTCACGTTGTTCGGAGAGCGTGTCCTCGCCTCGTCGTGCGGTGGGTACTGTCCCCGGTCCGGAGCGGGGAGTGGGACACAGCCGACACCAGCTGAGCCCGGGCTGCGCCCAAAGGCCGGCGTTTTGACGTGAAGCAGGAGGCGCTCCCTGGGGTCTGGGCGGTGAAAGGGTCCCAGGTGTGGGCAACCGCCCCGAGCCTCAGTTTTCGCCTGCAAGGTGGGGAGACACCCCTGCCTCTCAGGCTGGTGTGCAGCCCGGAGCTAACTTCGGAATTTTCAGAAAGGAGCTTTGGGGATGGTTGGGGTGGGAGATCAGGATTTTGACAGTATTATCCTGTGGTCTTTTATATAGTAAAATACCACCCCTTTTGATTTTTAATAAAAACTCTTATGTACCAGGCACTGTTCTAAGCAGTGAGGACACAGACGCGAACAAACAAGTCAGTAATCCCTGCTTGTATCCTGGTAGGAGGCAACTATTCCTGTGGTCTGGCCCCCAAATTCAGGCAGAAGCATAGTCTTGGATACGCTGTCCCCGTAGGCATCTGATCCCTCCTCGCGGTCCCAGCCTGTATTCCTACAGCTGAATTGTTCTAAAACACACATCTGATCATGTCACGTAGGTGCCAAGAGCCCTTCAGTGCTATGAGGTAAAGGCCTCCCTCAGGGCTCCCCCAGCCTACCTCTCCGGTGGCACCTCCTTTCCCTCCCCAAATTTTCAGGAACGCTTCGCTACGTCCCTTTGCTCTGGGTTGTTTGTTTGTTTGTTTTTTCTTGTTTAGAAGTGCTGAGCTCAATACTGACGCGAGATGGCGCCAGAACTGTACTCAAGGCTTTCTCTAGTGGCCGTTGAGCATGGGCTTCCTGGAAACTGGCTCGGTTGTTGGACCTTTTAGGAAGCCACTTAAAACTTGTTTTATTAGCAGCTTATATATTTTTAGCACAGTTGTCAATGAATTTTATGTATCCAATTAATTTTCCAGAGATAAACAGAGATGGGAGTATTATACAGCTTACCTGCCCGCACTGTTTCAGTACCATCACCAAGCCCTCGGAGAGCGAGCCATGTAATTGTACTCAGAACCTGGCCCAAAGTCCGAACTCACAGCCTCTTCCCGCAACTTCTGTTGCCAGGATGATTTAGGGAACTTGGGCCAAGGATGGGGACGTTCCCTTCTCTTTGTCCGGCTCTGTTTTTCATAAGCCGGGAAACAGAGTTCAATGAGAAGGATTCCCCCCCATCCCCCGATCCCATTTACCTTCCACCCACGCTAGTATTAGGTAAAAATCAGATATTAGTTGCGCTGCTTTCTCACCAAAATTTCTTTCATTTCAAATGTGTGAACATACAGGCCCCTCCCTGTCTTCGGAGGGACCACAAAATGGAATTTCATCCGCAATTCAGAAGTGGTCCTGACCTAGCCTCTGCTGCCAGCGCATGAGGAAACATGCCATCCTTTTTTAGGTGGTTTTTCTCCAAAGAGACATTGTCCTGTGGAAGGAAGATTGACGGGGACATTTTAGGGGCCAGGCTGGAGGCAGTTGATGCTACTTCCTTCCCCAGATTCCAGCAGCCTGAACTCGGTCATATATATGGTCTAAAGTAATAGCAGGAGAGACTGGGAATGAAATCTGCGCGGTGGGGGGGATTTGTGAGCATCCAGCAGATCTCGCCAGAATAGTCCTGGTATCAATAGAATATGTATTGTATTCTGTGACGGCATGACTAGCTGAGAGAAGAATAAGAGTGGTTGGATCTGGGATATAGATTATTTTGGCTCTAGATTAGGCAGGGTTTGCTGAGAGATGGATGTGACCAATAAGGGATAAGAGAAACTAAAGTTGATTCCTGAGTTTTTGGTTTGGGCAACACAGGTGGTTCATGCCACCTGATACTGGACAGAGAGGGGAGGAGACTTGGGGCAGGAAAAATATTATTGGTTTTTCCTGGGCTTGGAGAGTTCTGTGTTTGCACTGTTAAGTTTGAGATACTATTAGATATCCGTGTGGCGAGGACTGCAGGTCAGCGGGGCGGCAGGAAGTCACGGGCATTGGATAATATTTACAGTTGACCCTCGAACAACACAGGTTTGAACCATATGGGTCCACTTCTACTTGGATTGTTTTCATAGTAAATTCTGCAGTACTGCATGATCCCTGGTTGGTTGAATCCCCAGAGGCTGAATGTCAAATAGAGAGGAACCACTTATAGGGAGGGCCGACTATTAAATTACATGTGGATTTTCGACTATGTGGATGGTCGGTACCCCTAACTCCCTGCATTGTTCAAGGGTCAAGACAGGGTGACCAATTAAGCTTGGGGAGCCTCGCCCTGAGTCCTGGGGCACAGGACACTTAGAGACAGAGAAGTCTCTGAAAGAGACAGAGAACGGACATTTGGTCAGTAGATGGCACATCAGGTGAGCGTAATGACATGGATTTCAGAGAAGAGATGATTTCAGGAAGACAGGTGGGTCCACCTCAAGCCAAGGACCACTGGGAGCGATCAGAGGGAGATGGAGAAGAGACCATTAGATTTGGCACCAACGAGGTTACGGATGCTCTCGATGGAACCGGTGTCCTTCAGGTGTTGGGAGCAGAAGCCAGTTGGGTGAGTTGATGGGAGAATGTGGGTGGAGGACATGAAGGCAACATGTGATATTTTTCTGATTAAGGAGAATGAGATAAAAGGATACCTGCCCAGGGTGTTAACATTGTTGATCTTGGAGCTGTGGGATTTGCGTAATTTTGTAAAATCTGCATTTTTTTTCTCATTTGTGGCCACTGAAATCTCTGCTGTGTTAACATATTGGTCAGCTCATAACTGGAGAGAGATTTGCTTAAAAACACGGAGCTAATATGTCTTGTAGTTTAGACGTGCTGTGTGTGTTGGGACATGCCTTCAACATGGTGAGGCAGTTTATAACTCTTAGTCTTTGCTTCCTGCTTGTGCAAAATGTCTTTTCTAGCATACCTACAGCCCTGAGTATGCTCACTACCGTGTGTGTGCTTGTGACCTTTTATATCCCCCAGGAATTCAAAGCCCCCAAGGGACAGTTCATTATCCAGATTTTACTTTTTCAAAGTTTTTGGTTAGCTTGCTTTTTACCGTGTTATCACCACCTCAGCTAACTCAATTGCTGCTGATTTTTTTTGACAGATGCACCTGGAGAAAATGCTTTTCACAGTGGGTGATTCTGAGTAAGGTAAAATAAGAGAAGACCCTTGAGTGGGGTTATCTCGGGAACTTCCAGACAGGTGAAATAATAACAGCTGTCTTGGAACGGGGCTTTGAATGTGTTCCAACCCAGTCCTTCCCCTTCAGTGGCTGCTGGACTGTAGATTTTCACCCTGATTGCTGGCTCTTGATTTTCAAAGATACCCACAAGTGGAGTAAAGGGAGTATAAATAGAGCTATTTATTTATTTATTTGTCTGTATTTTTGGCTGCGTTGGGTCTTCGTTGCTGCGCACGGGCTTTCTCTAGTTGCAGCGAGTGGGGGCTACTCTGTTGCGGTGCACGGGCTTCTCATTGCGGTGGCTTCTCTTGTTGCAAAGCACGGGCTCTAGGCGTGTAGGCTTCAGTAGTTGTGGCACACAGGCTCAGTAGTTGTGGCTCATGGGCTCTAGAGCGCAGGCTCGGTAGTTGTGGCTCACGGGCTTAGTTGCTTCGTGACATGTGGGATCTTCCTGGACCAGGGCTCGAACCCATGTCTCCTGCATTGGCAGGTGCATTCTTAACCACTGCACCACCGGGGAAGCCCTAGAGCAATTTATATGCCACAGAGCTGGCTGTTCTTACCTTTCTTGAATAAATGCTCTCCTGATTGTTACAAGCCTTGTTAATGTCAAGAGTTCTGAAAGAGTTGATTTTGACTATTTTTGCTGGTGTTGTCATCACTTTTATGAAGCAGGGTATGTTGGGGGCACTTACTATGTCATCCCCCTGCTGTCTCCCTAGCTCCTTAGTTTCTAGTAACTCTCCAATCTGTGCATTTTCTCTTTTACTCTTTTCTGCTTACGTCTTGTGTGTACTTTATGGGTTTTCTGCATAATATAAGTTCATATGTGAAGTAATTCATATGTTCTCCTCCCCAAATTGTCCAAAAATTTTTTGTACCGATTGTCTTTTTCAGCTATTTTTTCAGATAGGGAGGGGATTATTTGCACTTGAGCTTTCTTTGGTTCTGGAAAAGTAGACATGAAACCAGAATGTCATGCACACAACAGGACACTTCTGACCAAGGATACACCTAGGTAGATTACAAGAATATTCACAAAGAATAGTTATTTGTGTTATTTATTTAAAAAGGAGATCTCAACCAGTTACATTCATTTTCAGTAAAGCATTGACTGTGGTGGAGGAAGGAAATGAGTGTAGTAAAATTGGAAGCCAATTTCATGTAAGCTCAGAGTTTATTCCTCTAAGAAAAATATCCCATAGTTGTTTGAGGGCATTTCTAATGTAGTTTAGGCAAAGTTGAGAGAAACTGTGCTAGCGTGAACTCCCGTGAACATAATGAGTGAGGGAAAGTATTCTACAATAGCTCAACCTGTGCAACAGGAAAACTTTTGGGATGTAATCAGTGTGGGAAAACCTTCAGTCATAACAAACCTCGTAAGACCTCAAGAGATTAATAGTGGAAAGAATCCTATAAGTGTAATAAATGTAGGAAGACCTTCACCCATTTTTGCCCCCCCACCTTGCTTCAGGTAATCACCAATCTGTTCTCTGTATCTGTAAGCTGAGGTCTTGGTTTCTGTTTGTTTGTTTCATTTTTTTTTTTTTTTTAGATTCCACATACAAGTGAGATCATATAGTAATTTTTTTAATTAATTAATTTTTTATTTTTGGCTGCATTGGGTCTTCATTGCTGCACGCGGGCTTTCTCTAGTTGCGGCGAGCGGGGGCTACTCTTCGTTACAGTGTGCGGGCTTCTCATTGCCATGGATTCTCTTGTTGGGGAGCACGGGCTCTAGGCGCGCGGGCTTCAGTAGTTTTGGGACGCGGGCTCAGTAGTTGTGGCTCGCGGGCTCTAGAGCGCAGGCTCAGTAGTTGTGGTGCATGGGCTCCGCGGCATGTGGGATCTTCCTAGACCAGGGCTCGAACCCCCCGTGTCCCCTGCACTGGCAGGAGGATTCTCAACCACTGCGCTACCAGGGAAGCCCAAGATCATATAGTATTTATATAGTCCTTCTCTGTCTTATTTCACTTAGCATAA
>NW_021146221.1:0-530 GCF_002837175.3 Physeter macrocephalus
CCACTGCGCCACCAGGGAAGCCCCCTTTGATAGACTTTTGATTAACCCTTCTTGACTTGGGATTTGCTTTAGTGAGTTTCTATTCCCTACAACCAAACAGGGAGCAGCCTCCTGGTTCCTTGGTGCGTGGCAACTGGCTTCTCTGCTTTGTGCCCAAATCTTGGCCTCCCTCTCCTGCTCTGTCCTTGTTTCCTCTGCTCACTCTTGGACAACTTTATTGCTGGCCCTTGTCATCTGTCACATACTCATGATTCCTCCCTCCCCAATTTCTCTGGCCAACTATATCCTGCCATTGCCCTGAGGCTTAGAACGTGGAAGAATTTAACTCCGATGAGCTCATAAAATCCTGTAAGCAGAAAGCAGAGCATTCTTTTGCTGCTTTAGAAAGGGTGCTGGGGGCTTCCCTGGTGGCGCAGTGGTTGCGCGTCCGCCTGCCGATGCAGGGGAACCGGGTTCGCGCCCCGGTCTGGGAGGATCCCACATGCCGCGGAGCGGCTGGGCCCGTGAGCCATGGCCGCTGAGCCTGCGCG